>NC_142063.1:160586631-160731631 GCF_059756535.1 Pantherophis guttatus
CTCTAGTAGTCTTCTTCAGGGCAGATAATTCAAGAGACATTTTCAAGATTGGGTTCATTGGAATGGAAAGAGTAGAGCAGAGGTGTCAATCTGGCGGCCCGGAGGCCAGATGTGTCATATGCAGGGCCACGCTCATCCCAGCTCCGCAAAGGGGAAAAATGTCACGAAACATCACATGATAGCAACGTGATGCCACGAGTTTGACACCCATAGTGTAGAGTCATGACACAGCAGGAAAAATAATGAAGTTTTGTGGCATCATTATAGCAGAGAGAAAAAAGCAACTTTCAAGACTTGTTAAACTTGTTGATCTTATCAAACAATTTTTTCCCCATCTCTGCCAGTTATGTCATCTTCATCTCGATTATGGCTGTTTCAGAATCTAAATCTTGACCTTCTTTAGGTATTACTGCTATGTTAGTTTCTGTCTCAGTGAGCAGTGTCTTTCTAGTCTGTAAATTAGAGTACATCCTGTGTTACAATATTTTTAGTACTTTGTTTTCAGAATGTTTGTAAGAGGCCAATAAAGCATCCATGAGCTTTCCCTATTTTAAGCCATTTTACACAAGTGTCTGGCGTATAGTTTGCTGACCACACTAAGAGGTTGATGGGATGGTAATTGGCAGGTAGATGTCTGTTTCTTGTTTTATAGATTGGGATCACACAGCTAGGTTTTATAGCTTCACAAACTTCCCTTTTATAGCTTCACAAACTTCTCTTAGTGTTATAGGTTCGTTCATTCTTTCTGTTTTTCTGCAATCTTAAGTTACTTTTGCTTTTTTAATCATTCATCAACTTATGGCAGGGAAAGTTCTTCTTTATATAATTTATTTACTACATTTATCAGTGACTGGAAACACCTTATGGATTTTTGGCTGAAAAAAAGAGAAAGATGAACTTGTGATTTATGGGTTTGAAGATTAGAAAGGGATGCTTATGGAAATAAGGATTATGATGTAACTTTAGAGAGAGTGGGCAAAATACAAATGCATTTATAATTACTGTTAAGAAGATCGGAAGCTGCTTCTTTATAATCTCTTTCTTTTCTATTCTATTTTTTTATTTTTTTACTATTTACAATTTTATTACCTTTATTTTCTTTCATGGTTTTTACTTTGTTTCAATCTATATTGATCTGCCTATCTGCCTGCCTATCTATCTATCTATCTATCTATCTATCTATCTATCTATCTATCTATCTATCTATCTATCATCTATCATTTACCTATCATCTATTCAAGAAATCTGCAGGAAATTTTCCAGGCAGCCTCCAAAAACCAGACATGATTGAAAAGAAGATTGAATGAATGAATGAATGAATGAATGAATGAATGAATGAATGAATGAGTGGGTGGGTGGGTGGGTGGGTTGGTGGATGGATGGATGGATGGATGGATGGATGGATGGATGGATGCAGACATACATGCACACGCACACGCACTCAACTTGAGAGTGAGAGAAAAAGAAAACTATGTATATACTAGTCCAAAGTATATGTGGCCTACCAGATACCTTTGAGAAAAGAGGCTGAGGATCAGTTTGCCATCTCTACATGATGCAATTCTGGCTTTTTACCTAAATGGACATATACATCTGCCAGTGAAGATGGGGCCATGCATGTTGACCATGAACACAGCTTCTTCCTTCTCTCATTTCCTGGGCCCTCAGTTCCATGACGTTCAGCTGTTGTTTTTACTCCTATGTGAAACTTAAAGTCTTTTTATTCCTTATCAACATTTTGGAGTAAAATTCTGGAACAATATGCAAGACTTTATTTATTAGAGAAATTCCAATTCAAAGACAAAGGCAGCATAGTTTTATCCCTGCTTTTTTGTATTTAACCTTTATATTAAACCACCTGTATCTAAGATAAACACCCACTAACCATCCTTTGAAATCAAACAATAAATACATCATAATCTCTTTATGTATGTCCTTGCACAAACCTCAATCTCAAATTCAAATGGGCATAAAGCAGTGGTGAAATCCAAATTTTTTTACTACTGGTTCTGTGGTTGTGTCTTGGTGGGCATGGTGTGTCTTGGTGGGCGTGGCTTGGTGGGCGTGGTAGGGGAAGGATACTGCAAAATCCCCATTCCAGAGGTGAAATGCTCCCGGTTCGGACCGGATCGCCCGATCCAGTAGCAATGGCAGTGGGTGGTTCAGAGAACCGGTAGCAAAAATCCCTGCGCCCCCCGCCCCCATGCCCAGTTGAGCCACGCGATCATCAGAGGTTTTTTTTTTAATTTTTAAAAGCATTTTTTCTACAACCTCTTCAGATGAAAAAATGCTTTTAAAAGTAAAAAAAAAAGCCTCTGATGATCGCGTGGCTCAGCTGGGATCGTCAGAGGCTTTTAAAAGCATTTTTTTCTGCAACCTCTTCAGCCAAAGAGGTTGTAGGAAAAAAAATGCCTTTAAAAGCCTCTGGCGATCCCAGCTGAGTTGCTTGATCGTCAGAGGCTTCTGTGGGTGTGGCTTGGTGGGCGTAGCATGGTGGGCATGGCAGGGGAAGGATACTGTAAAATCTCCATTCCCACACCAATCCAGGGGAAGGATACTGCAAAATCCCCATTTCCCCCCTATCAGTTGAGACTTGGGAGGCAGAGAATAGATGGGGGCGGGGCCAGTCAGAATTTTTACTACCGGTTCTCTGAACTACTCAACATTTCTGCTACCGATTCTCCAGAACTGGTCAAAACCTGCTGAAACCCACCTCTGGTTTCCTGGGTCATTCATCCTTTTTTATCTGCTGCTGGCTGGCATGATTCTGTTTCCTTGAACATGACAAAACTCTCTTTATTGTTTGTAGAATTTGCTATGACCCAATTTCATCAATGGTATAACACTGCTTTTATTTTTGTTTGTGTTTAATATTCATTTTGTACTCTATTTGGGAATTCTGGTAGTTGACCACAATAAAATGCTGGTTGCTCATTGGAGCTCTCTATGGAATCAAAGAATGAAATGAGCACAAATAAACCCCTGGATTAGTTCTAAAGGTTCCCCTTTAGAACTAATCCAGGGATGGGTTCTACTTACCTTTACTATCGGTTCACAACGGAAGCGTGCATGCGCACTTCTGTGCATGCGCAGATCACCGATGATATCAGGGCGGGTGGGCCCTCCAGCCACTTTTGCTACCGGTTCACAAGAACCGGACCGAACCGGGAGCAACCCACCACTGAACTAACCATATAAAAAAGGAAAGAAATAAAACCGGGACACCGAAGAAAAGAGGATAGAGAGACGAATTTTAGAATGCATTTCCATCTTTCCTCAAAGTTTCTGTAAAATTCTATTGTGTATTTGTTTTACCCATTTCATTTTGCTGAAATTATCACACGTCCCAAATCCTTTCTTTTAAAACCAGTATTCAGATTCATATTAAATTACTGAATGCACAATAATTATCTTGGATTCCTTGGCTGTACAATTGCCAGTCAGCTAGAGAGAAGATTGGTTTTGTGTTTTGAGGCACAAAATCCAGTGTAGCTTTTCAGAGGGCAAATAAAATCTTTCTTACAACCCTCTATCAGGTTGTTGCTAGAGGCACATAGACAAGAGAATCTGGCACCTTGTGCGGCTTTGCTCAGTTTCGGAATACAGCTCAAGCTATAGTAATCAGATTTCTTCATCACATTTGAGAGGAACCTTGTGACTAAGAAAAAATCCAGGAGAATCAAGATCTATTTCTGCCCAGCAGAAACCTGAGGTGTAAAGACTAAAAACAAAAATAAATGATTTTCATCCACAAATGATTGAAAACACTTATCAACTGCAGAGAACTGAAGAAATATTGATCTCAGAAGTCTTTGCACCTGTCTAGCTCTGATTAATTCCTGTGCTTTTTCTGTGGACATTTTAGAAATATTATTACTATGTTCCTAGCAAGCTGTCTCCTTAATTCACTTGCATTTTCAGAGATAACATTTTGCTACAGACATTTTTTTTTTAACTTCAGCTTTGCTCTGGCTAATGTTTTCATCTACAACCTAAGATTGCGCAGAATTAGTGATTCAGAAAAAATGTTTTATGTGGAATCCTTGGTGCTCTCTGAGCTTGATTTTTTTTTCCCATGCAGACCTTTCATTACCCAGTTAGGTAACACCTTCAGTGTTGGAAGGGAGTGGATATTGCTCTTTGTTTATATATAGTAGCTTCCCCTGTTGGCAATCCCCTGTAGGTGGGGTTATTGTTTTCTCCTTGATAGTTCCTTAATTGGATTGTTGTTTACTGTTTGATTGACTGTTTGAGTTGGTAGTTCCTTGATTTGGATATTTGGTTTGTTGTTTGTCTTGGCTGTTTGTCTGGTGTTGTAAACTGCTAAAGTTCTTTTCAACCAATAATGGTTCTATAACATTCTGTCAGTGGGAGTGAAATTTGATTTAGAAATGTTATATTTTCCCACTGAACAAACAGAGCTGGTATTGTTGTCATCACGGTCATTTTTATTAAAAATGCAGAAAACTACACAGCAAATACTTCCCGTCCTCCCATTTCCCAGACACTCACAGATTGCAGCAATAAAAGACAACATGGGGCATAGTTTAAATTTTTTAACTCTGATCTTGGACAAACAAATATTTTTCTTGCTTAGACTATTTTTTTAAAAAAATAAATGCATATTTTAAACCCACGCATATACAACACTCATATACTTCCTACCATTTTAGATTTAAAAATAGGGTTACATGGAATGATAATTATGATTCTGTTCCTTTAATAAGGCTCCTTTTAACACAGCTATTGCTGTAATTGTTTCTTTGACACTGTAACTCTCAAATAAAATGAACTTTTATGATTTGTTCAGCACATAAAAGTATTCTTTCTCTGTATATGTTTTAGAGCTTTGCAGAGCTTTGAAGAGATGCTGTAGTTCCACTAAGGTTCAGTCAAATTTTTCACTTGAAGCAGGCATGCAAGTCCATGTGGACCTGGTTCAAAGCAATAGATCCAATCAAGTGGCTGCAACGTGCTTTGTAGCCTTTGTAAGTACTTTGCAGATTTAGTAGCTTTGGACTGCTGGAAAGTTAAAAAAAAAAAACTACATTGCAACTCCTAACAAAATAACAGAGTTGGAAGGGACCTTGGAGGTCTTCTAGTCCAACCCCCTGCCCAGACAGGAAATCCTAAACTATTTCAGAATGGTTGTCCGATCTCTTGTTAAAAACTTCCAGTGTTGGAGGCACTTCTGGAGGCAAGTTGTTCTACTGATTAATTGTTCTAACTGTCAGGAAATTTCTTCTTAGTTCTAGGTAGCTTCTCTCCTTTATTAGTTTCCACCCATTGCTTCTTGTCCTGCCTTTTGTTGCTTTGGAGAATAGGTTGATTCCCTCTTCTCTATGGCAGCCCCTTAAATATTGGAACATTGATATCATGTCACCCCTAGTCCTTCTTTTCATTAGACTAGACATACCCTGATTAATTGTTCTAACTTTTGACATTCCAAGTTGACAAGTTGACATTACCTATCCTTTCGCATGGATGGGGTCAATGTCAACTTGGTTAGTTGAGTTCCATTTGAGTTATGAGATGGGTTCTCCGCCACTGACATGAGTTTTATCATCTCATTAAGCTTAAGCTCTGTACCTGTTGCAGCCACAGATGTTTGTGAAGGGGCCTACAATCAGGTGAAGCTTGTACTGTGATATCTTTGCACGTTTCATCATGTTGGCATCCTTATGGTTAGGAATGGGTCAGATCTTCTTTGTGGTAGCAAAGCTAACATTACTTTGTAGCATCTTGCATTTTCTCAGCACTGAACCTCTTTAATGTCCCCAGCCTCAAGTTTAATTTTTGCTGTCTCTTGTGCTTTGGGATTGTATACTTCTACCCTGCTGAGAAAACTGGGAGTTCAGCTCAGCATTCAGCATGGGAATTAAACCTTATTTTTAAATGTTTCAGGTTTAAAACTCTCCATAAGGAGTTAAATATGTGACAGAAGCTGGATGAATCATTTATTGTTTTTAAGAACAGAGGATGGCAGGGCTGTGGACATCACCTTCTCTGTGGCTGCTGTTTCTCCTTCTCTGGGTTTCGTATTCCTATGCCAGCCTCCTTTATCTATGGTTGCTAATTAATTACAGGTAGTCCTCGACTTAGGACCACAATTGAGCCCAACATTTATGTTGCTTAGTGAGACATTTGTTAAGTGAGTTTTGCCCCATCTTATGACCTTTCTGGCCATAGTTGTTAAATGAATCACTGCAGTTGTTAAGTTAGTAACAAGGTTGTTAAGGGACTCTGGTTTCCCCATTGACTTTACTTGCTTAAAGGTCACAAAAATGTGATCACATGATCCTGGGACACTGCAATTGTCATAAATAAGAACCAGTTGCCAAGCTTCTGAAATTTGACCACATGACCTTGGAGATGCTGCAATGGTTGTAAGTATGAAAATTGGTCTTAAGTCACGTTTTTAGTGCCGTTGTAACTTCAAACAGTCACTAAACGAACTGTTGTAAGTCGAGGACTACCTGTATTGTCAGCAACCTCTGACACTATCATGTCTTAACAGAGATGAGGGTCTTTTTACAGGAGATGCCAGGTTAGCAATTAGCTATGATTATTCTCTTGCCATGGCAAATAATCTAGAGATCAGGGGTAGCAAATTTATACAATGGGCATGACAATCAAAGTCCATTAGAGCTACACTTTACCATATGCCCTACTATGCTCGGCATCCCTGGCCTAATTTTTCAACCCAGTAATTTTCTCAAGGAGCAGGAAATGAAGAAGTCATTTTTTTAAATAGCAGTACCATTTTTTTAAAATGTTTTTTTATTAATAATACAAAATTAAAAAAAAATTGGACATAGATATGACATCACTGGTTCCAAACACCTTCCATCACTTTACAATAATATTAATACTCATATAAACATATAGTTCTTAAGCATACATTTATCTATAATAACATCTATATTTTTGTTCTAACACTATACATTTGTCTTGGCTATCCTCTTGTTCTCTAGCCAATCATAAAATTGTTCCCAGATTCTGTAGTACTTAGTTTCGCTTTTATCCTTGAGAAGAATAGCAGTACCATTTTGAAGGACCCCAAATTCTTAGAGCAAGGCTTGTGGGAAAATGAAAGGACTCTGCTTCTCTTTTCCTGGAAATACACTCCTGAAATACAGTGGAAAGAAACAACCAATTTCAAGGTGAAAAAAAAAATTGCTAAGAAATGACCCTTTGCGGCTTCAGTACAGAATGAATAGATAAGAGTTATCACTGGGGCAGGCCTTACTCAGATTAAGGCATTTACTCAGGTTGTTCAACCTCTGTGCAAAGTTTTTTTTTAAAAAAAACAGAGCTTCATAGATTTTGATAAAAAAAAAAAGTGAAGAACTCAAACTGAAACATGGGGTTTTTGTTTGTTTGGTTGGTTGGTTGGTTCTTTAGGAAGAATCCCATTGAAGGACAGAAGAAAGACATCACCTATGATTTCTTAGCTTAAAATCTTGAAATTTTAAGTATACTGTGTATCTTCTCAAACGCATTTAGAACCCTTTACCAATATAAGGCATTTAGAAGGAACTTGCAAAGGGATTCTTTGCTGGATTTCCTATGGCTGAACTCTGAAAAACAGTTCACATTGTTAGGATTTGGACTGTCTAATATAATTGCTGCAAAAATTTGGTCCACCACTTGATGGCAGTAAGCTCTTTGCTTCCATCTAGTGCAGTGGTGGCAAACCTATGGCACATGTGCCAGAAGTGGCACGCAGCACCCTCTCTGTGGGCACACGAGCCGTTGACCCAGTTCAGCTCCGCCATGCATGCACGCACTTCCTGCCGGCCAGCTGGTCTTTGGGTTTTTGCCGCACATGTGGGGGGGGGTATTTGCGGGGGGGGGCGTGTGTGCATGCGCAGGGGGCAGGGCGCATGCACAGAGTCCGCACATGGATTGCATTTTGGGGGTTCAAGTGCACACAAGTGCTTTGGGCACTCAGTCCGGAAAAGGTTAGCCATCACTGATCTAGTGTTTTTGGGGATCTTTGCAGCCTACACCTGGTAGTCCTATTAGCAGCTTTCAGTAGAACATTTCAATGTACCCCTTAGATCCTTACAACACCATATCCTCAGGTGGTGGTGAAGTTTATCTCCTTTGTCTGTGATCTCCATAGAATCCAGTTGACAAGGGAACTCTTTTATGTTTAGTGTGGTTCCATCTTTTTATTCCTTATGTTTAAGTTAGGGTTTGCCCAAAAATTAGCGCTAACCATTTTCTCTTTTTGCTTTTGTTTTAATTTAGTAGCATCAGCCAGAAGCGAAAGCTGTGATGAGAATTATATACATTTTCCCAGAAGGAAAATTCCCAAAACTCACTCTCACTGCTACCATGGTAGGAACTAAACCTATGCCCTTCTAGAGCATATGGTCAATACCCAGGATGATGAGTGTGTCTTTCTTGGATTAGAGATCAGGGGTGGATTCCACTTACTTTTATTATGGTTCACAGCAGGATCGCGTGCACACATGCTCTTCTGAACATGCACAGAAGCTTCTGCACATGCGCAGATCACCAATAATGATGTCATGGCGGGTAGGCAGAGCCTCATGCCGGTTTTACTACCGGTTCTATAGAACCGGACAGAACCGGGAGCAAGCCACCACTGGAGGAGATGTGTCAACTGTGTTGGAATTAGCAGACTTCTGTGGAATAATTGGATGGTGGACTTCAGCTTTAGTAGTTGCTATTTTCTCTAGTTTTTTTGTTCCCCGGTCTATTTTATGAATCTCGTTGTTCACAATCTTTATACCCTGTGAACTGACCAGTGGAATATTAATGCTGCTTAATGTTTACATTGCTCTGTCATTTGATCCCTGAAGACCTGCCCCCCAGCTGCATGGTATCCAACCTCAACTGTCAATAGCCTGCCAAAAGATTCATAACCCTTTTATGGCCCCACTTCTGTAATGGAGAATAAATGCTAACACAGTTTCAGATGAAACCAGCATTTCTGACTGTATAAACTGCTGGGGACTTCTGTTTTTCAAGCATTAAGTAAGGTATTTGTAAGATCGTGTAGATTTTTGTTTTTTCCAAATATTTTTTCTATTATTTTTGTCATAGGTGGCAAATGTAGGAATTCCTACCACCCTTTGGAATATCTCAGCCTGCAGTTTCATCTGATCATCATAATTCCTGTCTGCCACTGCAAACACGAGATCACCAGAAATGAAATGTTCCACTTCATTTGACCTTTCCTTGTAGAAATATATTAAACATGTATAAAGACTGTACTTTTTTTTTCTTTCATTGATTCCAGAATGTATTCAATCTGAAAAGCAACAGAACACAGATTGCAGGAGCTGTCAGCCATTCAATTTACTACGCTGTTCCACAGAAAAAGGTGCAGAGCTAAAAGGACATCAAACACAAACATTCAGCTACCTGCTCAGCA
The DNA here is from genome assembly GCF_059756535.1 of Pantherophis guttatus. Classification (NCBI taxonomy): domain Eukaryota; kingdom Metazoa; phylum Chordata; class Lepidosauria; order Squamata; family Colubridae; genus Pantherophis; species Pantherophis guttatus. Next base: position 160,596,041 of record NC_142063.1, read on the forward strand.
TACAGAGGACCCATAAGAGAGATCCATTTATTGCCAAAGGATATTCAAACTTTGAACTTCTGCTTACCTTGATATGTGACAACACATAATCTTCAGACTTCAATGGTCAATATTCTTCCTTCTTTTATAACAAATTGTATCATAACATCCCAGATTTTCTGCATATTCCATCCCATTCTGGTGTAAAATCACAGTTTTTCCCATACATGCATTCCTATGGCCAAACAAGCTTTCATAACTTTACTCCAAATTGGATCACTTGTGAACTAACATGCTCATTAACTGGAATTCTGGATTTTATTTATTGATTATTAACCTGGCGTTGCCCAGGTATTTATTTATCCTAATCCTGTATTAGACAGGAAGAGCAACTTCACCTTGAGCCCTGATTTTGGCAAGAATTAAATTAGTTAAAAATGTTTTCCCTGTGCCTCCAGAAGCGTCAAATAAAATGATACCACCAAGTGGTATCACCACTGTGTACCAAGTTTGGCTGAAATTGCTCAAGGCATTCCAGAGTTATGCTGGAACACACACACACACACACACACACACACACACACACACACACACACACACACCTGGACTGGGCCCACAAACCAAATTGCATAGTCTCCACACTTTCTTGGTAAATTGGATAGCTGTTATTCCGTATGTTGTATTATTCTATCTATATTTCAAATTGTAAAGTCTCTGCAAATCTCACTTTTCATCAGGAAGAGAGGAAGGAAGAGAAAATTTCTCACCATTCTTATCATTTGGGTACTGATAAGTCTTCATAATCAAATACCTGTCATTGATACTTTCTGTAGTAAAAAGAGATTACTAACATTGATAGATAGTTCTGGTGGCTTTTCTGAAATCTTGGTATTTATATGGTTCATTTTATAGCTAGCCAGATATAATCTTTAGTGCTATCAAAGCAATTGGTCACAAATTGCTTTTAAGGCTTGCAGGAATATCTGGTTAATCCATAAATTAAATTACCGAAAGGGAACACCATATTTTTCCCCCAGAAAGCACTTTATTTGGTGCATATCTCTGTAACTGAGAATGTATTTGTAGGTTGCTTTGGTCTACAGAAATGCTAAGCAAAAATTGCTATGAATTTGCTCAAAAATTTCCTGACTCATGGCACAATATTGAACAGGAAAAAGACCCCAAGCTGCTGACACATTTTAAATACATTAATGTATCATTGAGGGAGTAATTCAATTAGCCAGATTCAAAAATGGAGGGAACATGAAGGATATTCTTTTTCAATGGGAAGAAATATGGTAATTACTTTCACTAAAATTATTTGTACTGATACACTTCAAGTAAAGTTTCACCTTTTTATTTCCTGTGTGAAACTTCTGACAGACTCCTGAGCCTGTCCTAACAGAGGAAGAGGACTCAGAAGGTGATGGGGAGGAACTGATAAGGCCTCCCTCTCCAGGACCCTCCTCTCTGGCAATGCCTCAGGTTCCATCCGAAGGCCAAGAGGAACAGCCTGGGATATGCCAGGAGGAAAGCATATCGGAACAACAACAGATAGGGAGCGAGGATGATGAATCCTGGCTTGATCCCAGGCAGCGTCGGAGGGAAAAGCGTGTGCAGCAATGAAAGAGGCATGGGAGGGCCAGAGATTGAGCTGAGTCACTGAGCCACACCCCACAAGGAATAAAAGTGGGTGTGATTGGTCTTTAGGCTTTGTGATGGTCAAAGTTAAAAACCTGAGAGTCACATCACGTTACCTGAAATCTGGCTTGTGCATATTTGGATTGGACCTTGGCTAACTCTTGCTTCGTGGATTACTTTTTGCTACTGAACCAGACTGAGGATAAACTCTCTCTTGCTGACTGTGAGTGAAAACTGACTTGGCAGGCATTTCGCAGTTTACTGCCAAAACTCTTATCCGCAGGGGTTTCTAATCTGATTGCTTAATAAAATCTTGGCAGGCGTGCCTGGTTGTGTGTTTGCCTGTGTGGGGAAGAGGGACAGAACATGATGTATACTGTTGACACTGCTTTCTGATAATGAGTAAACACTAAGTGAAAAGCAAAATGGAACGTATTTAAACTCATTACAATGTAGTAATATATAATAACTTTAATATTCTTTTTTGTATTTCTTCTGTAATGCCAATATTCAGAAGAAGTCTCTTAATATACTAATTGAAAAGCAGCCTAGAATTTCTCGGCTCTTCTTTTAAGTTCTCATCAACTCCATCCAACCACAACTTTCTCATGACTATGATTGACAAGAAACGACTGGCCCAAATTCACCCAGCCAGCTTTTGTGCCTAAGGAAGGATTAGAACATGGCTGTCCCAACTTCACTGTCCAGCACTTTAAACTTATAAGTAAGTTTAAACATTACTGTCTGGATCATAATTCATTCTCCCTGTATGACCAAGGCAACTCAATGTTGGTCTTCATATTGGTCATTTTTGTATTAATTTGCACACAAGCTTTCATCATCCATTCATTCTTGGTTTTATTTCTTCTTGTTTCACCACACATGCACATATTCCATTCCCATTACCTTCAGCTTACTTTTATGTTTCTGCTAATGTACCAAATTCTCATTTCCCCAAAAATGTGAGCAGAAGCAAATGTGTATGTACAGCCATTTCTGCTTATTTCAAGAAAAGTTCATTCCCCACAATAGAATGCTTCCTCTTTTTTTAAAACTTGCATTGCACATCTTAAAATTATATTTTCTAATGTTCCTATTTTTAATGTACATCAAAGGTTCATATGACTTCTCTGTTTTCTTTTCTTTCTTTTTTGCCATTTTGGTACCACTTGCACTTTTTCTGTCAAGTACAATTCCTTCAAGTTCAATAATTAATTTTGAAGTGTGTTTCTTATTGCTTGATATATTGTCAAATTTTTACTATAAATCATTTGGATTCATAGGAAACAATGTGGCACCATTTGCAACCAGAAATGTATACACATTTTATCCCAAACTAATATGTGTAAGCATTCCTTTTACATTTATCCATGGTTCATTAAACATCCAAGGTGATGTCACATGATCTACTCTCACTTCCTGATCAATGTTAAACCATTCACTGCACAAATCCATTTATTTTCATGCAAACCTTTAGTTCTATCTTGTACCAATTTTGCCATTTTCAGTGATCAACATTCACATTCATGTGAAACATTGCATAATTCAAGCCTATTTACTTTATTGTATACTTCCTCTAAATGCTTGCTTGCTTACTTGATTTATTTGTAACTGATCTTAGTCAAATTACTCTCAGTGGTTGACCTGACATGAAGAAAGGCAGTTTAAAACATCCACAATAGGCATAAAAAATAAATGAAAATAAAACAACAACTCAAAGATAGAACAACTCAGATATAAAAGCAGACATAGCCCAGCCTGGTTAGAACACACTTGGGAAGAGGTCGGCATGCGGGTGTGTGTGTGTGTGTTAGGGGGAGCCTGATCTCCACAAGGAGACTGTTCCGGACAATCAGATTCAATTAAATTTACATCCCAAAGTGGGACATTAGCAACAGTTTTTCCTAGATGAAAATAGGTGGGATTGACTGGTCAGACAAAGAGATCCTGTAGGTACCCAGGAGCCAAGCCATAAAATTTTTCTTTTCATTATAATTATTTCTTGAACAATTATATTTATAGTAATGTAATCATCATCATCATCATCATCATCATCATCATCATCATCATCATCATTATCATCATCATCATCATCATCATCATCATAATTATCTTTATAGCTTGGCACCTGGGTACCTACAGAATCTCTGTATTTATAGTATTCATTCCTGTCCACTCATCAGAATGCTATAATTCCCAAACATTCTCTCAAAATACTCCTTCCTCTACTTCTTTTTTAAAAAAAGTTTTTTTTTTTTTTTTGCAAACATATCAAATCAATGAGTGAACAGTGTGGCACCCGAGTTATGCATTCTAATACAAATAAAACTAGTAAAATTAATGATACACAATTATAATAAATTGCAATCTGTAATTATTCAATTAATCCATGTTTTCCCTTATTGTTACTTTTATTTTATTATATAAAAGTGTCTGCACTAACATTACCCCTTATCTTATTTCTATCACTTATTCTAACTTTTAATCATGTCACCTTTTACTGAAAAACATTTTCTTTCTATCCTACCTAACTTCTGGTTGTGTAAACTACCGAAAAGAAAAGAGAGAGAGAGAGAGAAGGAAAAGCAAATCAGAACAACAAAGAAGAGAAATCATCTATCCATCATCTCTTGCCCACTTCAATACTTTAGTTGCTATACTTTTTTTAATTTGCCTCCCACATTCCTCTCTGGGATCTTTATCTATAACTGCTTTTTGGCACTCAATCTAGGTATTTCTCCCATTCCTTCCCCTTATTTGTCATCTTGCATTATTTCATCGTTCTTATTCTTAATCCCAACCACTGTTCTAATGGTCCATTTTCACTCACTTCCAAAACAATATCTTTATTTCCATCAAAACTGCTTTTCAATTTCTCTGCTGTTTTCAATCTCACCATTCCTTGCTAAACTTGACTGTATCCCTTGAGGCTAAAGAGGTGCACAAAACATGGCATCTATGAACTATCCTGTACATAGAACAGGCAATTTGGGCTGATTTGTGCACAGAACAAAACAGCTGTGTTTGGTTTAGACACAGAATCAGAACATGCATGTTCCAGGGAGGAGGATTTCTTGGTGTGGGAGAGAAGTAAGAAAAAGGGACAATATGATTATACTGTATTTGTATGTAAATATTATTATAATTCAAATGACTGTATAATATAGGATAATGAACCATAGAAATAGAACCTATGTAAATATGAATGTTATGGATGATATTGATACCGATATGGAAATGCTGTAATGAGTGAAAATTTGTGTTTTGTTTTTTACTGTTGAAAATGTTTAATAAAAATATTTAATAAAAAAAAAAGAAAAAGAAAAATGCAATGCCATTGCATGGCAATATGTAAGGATACCAAGGGAAAGGAAAGACCTGGGAGGTATAGGTGGATCAGATAATAGGGCAGAAGTGAAAATAAGGAAGGAAAGTGCAGGAATTGTATGGTGTGTTTATATTCAAGTGTGGTAGAAGGCACAGTGTTGGGAAATTGGCAGCTGGGCTGGCATAAAGCCAGACAAAGGGGAAGATGAGAGGAGTCCCATTCTTTCTCTACTTGTCTATAAGATGGTTCTGGATTTTTGTCTTCCAAGAATTCTACCGAGAGTTCTATAATACTCTTGGTCTCAGTTCAACAGGAAATATGACCCAGAGGAACCTCTGAGCTTGTCTTATGCACAAAACCTATTCCTCCAGTTCTTGCACAGTATTTGCAACTTTTTCCTGTCTTTATACACTACACAATACATTTCTTTCTTTCCCAGTTTTAGAAGCAAACTTTTTGTACAACTTATTTTCTGATCCAAAGCCCTTTTCACTTTATCATTCCCCCAAAGTATCCTTTTTCATGCTTCGCATTCATGTATGATACTGCTAGGCACTTCTGTGACAATATAATTTGTTCTCACTGGATTCCAAGCAGCTTCCATAAACTCTCTCCTTATACTGACCTCCCATTCTTATGGTTGGGGACTTAGTTTATTTAATACCAGACTTGTATTTTATCTTCATGCTATTATTCTACTTGTGATTTTTTTTCCTCCTTTCTTCCATGTCCATTTTCCCTCGTCAACCACTATTATATATACAGTATATAAGTGTGTATGTGTGTATGGATGTATGTATGTACCCATGTTTTCCCAAAATATGATAGGGTTTTATTTTCTTTTGACCCCTGAAAAAATGGCTACGGCTTCTTTTCGGGTGGGTCTAATTATTGACTCACCTCACAGAGGCGGCACCAACAGCCCCGCCCAGCAAAAGCCTGCTGCTGGCCCACTTCTGCAGCTGCTTGCCGTCACTTGTACGTGTTACCCCGGCCTCCATTTCACCATCAGAGCCTTCCAGAAAGCTCTCTGCAGTTGAGAAACGGGCTCCGGATTGATGCGTGCAGCAACCCCTGGCTTCCATTTCATCATCAGATGCCTTCTGGAAAGCCCCCTGAAGCCAATAAAAGAGCTCCGGATCGATCTGACAGTGAAACAGAAGCCAGGGGGTGCCACACGCATCAATCCAGAGCCCATTTATCAGCTGCAGAGAGTTTTCCAGAAGGTTCTGACGGTGAAATGGAGGCCGGGGGGGGGGCGGGGGTGTGATGTGCACATCAATGCAGACTTTGTTTCTTGATTGCAGAGGGCTTTCTGGAAGGCTTTGATGGCAAAATGGAGGCCGGGGGTGATGTGTGCAAGCAGCGGCAAGCGGCCACAGGAGACATGGGCTTGCAAGGTGAGGCAGATGTCGAAGTGTGCGAGGCCTGGTAAGTAGGGCAGCTTCACCCCCCATCCCCAACCTATCTTAATTTTTACCTGTGTGCCTTGTCCCACCCCCTGCACCCCGGGGTGGGTGGGGGGGTCTTAATTAGGGCTAATTTTGGGTTTAGGGCTTAATTTCAATGCATGCATTCAAAAACATGATAGGGCTTCCTTTTGCGGTGGGTCATATTTTCGTGAAACACAGTACACACATACACACACACACACACACAGAGAGAGAGTATATATATGATTTGTATTGAAACTTTAAAAAGAAGATTAAAAACTAATACAAACTAACATGAACTTGAACAAGGTGTATGCTTTCTGAGAACTTGCTTTGGGGGTGGGTGGGGGTTGAATAAGAGTTTGTAGAACTCTTGCTGCGTGTTCATGTGTGTGAAGGGAGCAGGGCAGCACAGTAATCACCTTTAAAGCCCTTCATGGAATGGTTCCAGGCTACTTGAGGGACTGTCTCATCCCACTGGGATTGGCCTGCTCTACCCATGGCAGCAGAGGAGGCATACTGCAGGCTTCCTAGGCCAGGATATTCCTGCTGGTGGGCTCCAGCTGAAATGCCTTCTCTGCTGTTGCACCTGCCTTTGGAACATCTTGCTTGTCTGGAGTGAGGTCAGCTCCATCCCTTCTGACTTTCCATAAGAGCTTAAAGACCTGGCTCTGCCAGGTTGGCTTGGGGCTCCAATGGAGGGGTTTCACATTGGGAATGATTGATAGATTAATAACAGATCCTACCTGCCCTCCTTCTCATGCTAATGTCAACTCACAAAGCTCTCCTAATCTGTCATAGGAAGGGAGATGAGAATCAGGCCTCGCAGCTGCACCAAGGAATTCACACCTCAGTCAAAACAAGACACAGCCTAGCCGGCTGAAGTCAAGGCCATCTCCATGGAGACCTGCAGCGGCTGGAGAGAATGACTTCTACGACCCACAAAATTGTTTCATTGGGGAATGTGACTGTTGACACACTCTGGGGGGAGGGGGAAACAGGTGCAAGGCACAGACCAGGTGAAGTCAGAGTTGGCTTCACCTAGGTCATGCCAACATGGCACTCCTAATAAACAACTGGATTTTTCTTGCTAAATGGCTTGAGACTCTTTTTAGGGCATTGGTCAGAACCCTGACATCAAACTAGCTCTGACTTCACACCTATTCCATCTTCCCATCTTTAGTTAGGGTTGAATATTTGGATATTCTGCAGCAAAACCTAGTGGGACATGAGTCTTCTAAATTCTAAATTTCAAGATGAACATAACTGCCAACACTTTAAAAAACTGTCTCTGATCTAATTCTTTTTAACAGCAAAGGCAGTTAGAATCGCACATCCACTGTATATAATGCAAACATGGACTGAAAGGCAGAATACAAAAGAGAGTTAGCAATATAAACCTCATCATCCTGAAGGAGTTGCAAAAAAACCCTCTTCATTATATTAAAGGATGGTTCAGATCATAAACCTTCATGTGCTGTCAGCAAGATTATGACTAAAAATCATCAAAAAGGAACAAATGAGTTTAGGGACTGAGGCTTCTTTCCCAGTTGTATTCATAAGTTTCCAAATAGATAATAAATGATGTCCTGTTAAAAGTAATCCAAATGTATATGTATCTCACTAGAGATGTTCCCAGAGAGAAAATATTACTAACATTTATAAACAGCCTTTCCAATAAATCACATATACTCACAATATACTCAGTTCTCTAAGTGCTAGTCTTTATGCATCTAAAACAATATGATCCGCAGGGCAAAAGGTGATAATTGACTTATTTTGGAGAGCATAGAGAGCATCAACAGATGTAAAACATAAGAAAACCAAAGGAAAGGAATATAACGGGCAAAAATGAAAATAGTTCAGCAAAGACAGGAACCCTCAGGGAAAGAGCTGGGAAGTGAAAAACAAAATTTAAAAAATCGGGTGGAAAGAATAAAATAGATTGGTTGGAATGTTAAATTGGATACTGTAGACTTCAGCTGCTCTATGGATCTTCTCACTCCAAAGCATCTTTCAACAGCTGCAATCTTCTTTAAAGGATCATGTCAATAATGCTTAATCACAAACAAACTCAGATTGGGCTCTCATCTGCTGCGTTAAGCAACTGCACATACAGTTACACAGGAAGTGTATTATATTCAACCTTAGAGATACATCTCATGGCAAACATTTTGGCTTCAGATCTTCATTCTGAAGATGCATTGCCCTGATGTTAAGATTTGCTTCAAAGGGTTTCATAGCATTGCACTTTCAAATCCTTTTGTCGTCGTTGACAATATTTTAAGCAGAATGATCATTGGAGATTCCCTGAATTCCACTGCTGACTTGGCAACAACCATAACCATAATGATTGTGTCACTTAGTGACAGCAGTTCTAGCAGTCCCTTTTGATGTTGTTAAATGAAGACCATGCAGGTCATTAAGCAAAGGTCTCACGTGACCATGACTTCTGATTTCCTGCTGGCTTCCCCATTGACTTTGGTTGTGGGAAGCCGTTAGGGAACATTGGAAATTATGATCATGTGACTATGAGGGGCCATAATGGCCAGAACTCCAAAGAGCAATCATCAGTTCCCCTCATTCAGCAAGACCGTGTAGAGAGTTTACAAAACAGAATTTAAAATCCTGATAATTGTTCTGGTGTGCTTATTGCTTCCACAAGACCTTTCCCTGAGAAGGTTAGCATTGTTTAATTTCATTTTGTCATTCAAAGGGAAATTTGTCAGCATTCTTCAGTAACTAAGAAAACATGATAAGTGATTGTGTTATTTGATCATTAGGCTGTTGACAAAGAGTTCCAAGCAGAGGTTTCATGCACTAAAAGAACAGAACAACTTCAGCAGATGTGGCTGACTTGGAACAGGAATGTTCGTATTCTGTCAGAAGGCACACTTTAATGTGAAAGCAGACATTTTTCAACACCATTGATGATCTTCTGTAATTAACAAGACTGTTCTAATTATCATGTTTTCAAAATCAAGCCTTTCCATCACTTGACTTGCAACTGTTAATAATTCCCCTAACAGAAATCTCTCTCTCTCTCTCCGTCTCTCTCTGTCTCTCTCTCCCCCTCTCTGTCCTCCTCTCTCTCTCTGTTCCTCCCTCCCTCCCTCCCCCCTCTCTCTACATACATACATACATACATGCATACATACATACATACATACCTGGTATATATATACCACAAACGTGTGTGTGCACACACTCACACACAAGCAAACACTCATGCTCACACAAACACATACACTTTCATAGTTTACCTACAGGATGCTGCATTGATAAATCTCTCCTGAGTTCTCATTACCTTAGTTTACTAGGAAAGTCTAAATAACTTGTGTGCCTGTGTGATAACATTTTATTGTATAAATTTTACCATGTCCAGATGAATGCATGCAGAATATCAGATATTTTTCTCACCATTAATTATTTTTTCACCATGGTTGATTTTGCACATGTTTAAATTCCTAACATATTATAGGGTTTTTTTTTTAAAGCAACAACAAAAACTATTCATCCCAAAGTAGTTTGTCTAAAGCATGTTATATGGCAAAAGACACAATTTCTTAACTTCAATGAATAAAATAATGTTAGCAACTCTTAACTCAAGGGGAATGCTGTCTCCTCTTAATATATTTGGACAGGCGTAAGATTGAATAATGTATATCTGGAAGTATAGGGTTGAGTTTGTATGGTGAGGAGATTATATAACAATCTATAGTGTTTCACCAAAAATAAGATCCTGTCTTATATTTTTTTGAACCCTGAAATAAGCGCTTGGCCTTATTGCCATGCACTCAAAAGCCCAATTGGGCTTATTATCAGGGAACATCTTATTTTGGGGAAAACAGGGTATATCCTACTAAAATTTTAATTGTGTTTATGTGCTCATGCCCAGTGGGGGATTGCTCCCGGTTCAGTCCGGTTCTATAGAACCAGTATAAAAGCAGCGGGAGGCTCTGCCCACCCACCCGAACATCATAGTTGACAATCTGCGCATGTGCAGAAGCTTCTGTGCATCTGCAGAAGCGTGCATGCATGCTCCCGTTGTGAACTGGTAGTAAAGGTAATTAGAACCCACCCCTACTCAAGCCCTCGGGTTAGTCCAAATGATATTTTATATCACAATGATTTTTTAATTGAGGTACCCAAAATCCACTAACTTAAATAATGCATTAAAAATCCAATTTTTAATTGGACATGGAATTGAAATTTCAAGGAATTTCAGACCACTTTTATTTGCAGAGTTGTGGCTGCAGCAGCATCCCCATGATCATAATTTTTGATACTCTCTACTAGCTTCTCACAAGCAAAGTCAATGGGAAAGCCAGCAGGAAATTGGAAGTCACTCCTGTTCCCACTAGCTGGCTATTTTGCCTAACTGTGGTCATTCTGTTTACCTGTTTAGATAAGAAAATATTGATTTGTTATGGAAATTTGTTTGCCACTACAATTATTTTCTATTTGTGATATATGCTCTATTTGGGTGATAATAGGATCATCCTGCACTGGGAAAGTGTAAAATGTAATGTAATGTACTAAAGTAATGATATATTTATTTATTTATTTATTTATTTATTTATTTATTTATTTATTTATTTATTTATTTATTACATGTATTTATATGCCGCCATTCTCCCGAAGGACTCAGGGCGGCGAACACAAGTTAAGAAACAAGTACAATAAAATCATAATTTAATCCAAATAATTAATTAGTAGTAAATAATAAAGCCCGGAATCAGTCTCAGCCTATTTGTTTGAAAAGCCAAGTCTTCAAGTCCCGACGGAAGGAGCGGAGATCAGGAGCCATCCGGAGCTCAGTAGGTAATTCATTACAGAGGGTGGGAGCACCCACAGAGAACGCCCTACCCCTGGGCACAGCAAGGTGACATTGGCTCGCCGTCGGAACCCTGAGGAGAGCGGCCCTATGTGAGCGAACAGGACGGTGAGAGGCAGGCAGGAGAAGGTCATGCAAATATCCCGGACCTAAGTCATGAAGGGCCTTATAGGTGAGGACTAGCACCTTGAAGCGGAGATGATAGATGATAGATGATAGATGATAGATGACATGACATGACATACAATATAATACAATTCTCTCTGTGTGTGTATACACAGTATACTGATGGATGAAATTAAATACGTTTAAAGTTTTGAAAAATCAAACTGAATAATGCAGTCTTCAGTAACATTCAGCATTTAAAAATATAGTGTTGGATCCATGTTTGTTTCGGTATTTTGATGGTACCACATATAGGTTCCCAATTTCCCCCCTAATATGTTTCTTATTTTAGTTCTCTATCATAACCTTTTTGCTGAGAAAAGCTTTATGAAAGTTTTCTCATTGATGGCCTCATGGATGATTTTTTTTTAATTCAATCCATGTACACATATGTGCATGTGTGTATGCATATATACATGTATGCATATGTATATGTAATGTCTGTACACACACATACACACAATCACACCCTCCCACCAAAATGTGTGTGTTTAAGGTAGAGCAGATGGGGCTTAAATCTAAGACAAAGCCAATACTCCATCATTATAGAGCAGGGGTATCAGACTGGAAGCCTGCAGACCAAATCCTTCAAATGCAGGCCACGCCCATCCCAGCTCCGTGAAGGAGGAAAACATTGCAAAACATAATGTGACGGCAACGTGACATGGCCAGTTTAACACCCGTGTTATAGAGCAAAGATAATAATAAATATTATTCATTGATATACCAATAATAATATCAATATTAATAATAGGTCTTGTTTGGTTTTAACTGTTTTTATTTTCTGTTTCAAAAATGACAACCTTATTGAGTGTGTTCTTGAAAAACAGGGAGTAAATTTACATAATAAATGCATAATAACCAAACACTCACTCTGTCCTCCTTTCACTTTTCATTTCCCAGAATGAAGAGTGGGCTCTCTGTGTTTAACTACAATAATATGAGCTGAATAACATGCAACTATATAGAAATAATGATTTAGAAAATACGCACTCGTCCTCTATGTTTTTGATACATAGACTAGCTAGAGAATTATTGTTAGAAGTTTTAAATAGAGAAACTGGAGCAGCTGCTCTTTGAAGAGTGATATTGCTCAACTGTTTTATACAATAGACTTCATCTGCAATCCACTGAATATGCAGCTGACTGGAACTGTGCATTCTGGAATGAAAAGAATTATAAACAAAAGATATTTTATAGTCAATGATGGAGATATCCTGACTGCGTGCCTAGTATTTTTTTTTTCTGGAACTAAACAATTCACTTAAAAATAATGACAATGCTGGAGATTATTTTAGAGGATATTTATATGTTCGGCAGATGTTCAGTTTAGTTACATAAAGTAGGATTATCATCCATGAAGTTGGAAGGAAAACAATGTTTTACTTCTGCTGGAAATCTGTAGATTAGGAAGCTGTACAATATCTTTGAGAGTCAGTTTGGTGCAGTGGTTTAAGAAGCATGACTAGAAACTAAGGGGCCATGAGTTTTCTAGTTTTTCCTTAGACATCAAACCATCTGGGTGACTTTGGACCAATCACTTTCTATCCAAATTAGGAGGAGGGCAATGGCAAATCACTTCTGAAAACCTTGTCCCCTCCCCTCCCCCCCAAAAAACCCTCCAGGTTTATTGCCAGTCACTTACCATGAAATGACCATGACTGGAAAGTGGCAAATAATAACAATCGTACAAATTATCACCTTGATCATTGAAGATGAAGAGAAATGAGGCAAAATTATAAAAGGATGGGAAGTGAACATATGTATGTTGTATTAGCTTTTCCTGCTGAGGTTTTTTTTTTTTTGTCCCATTGCTTCCTTCATTGCACACCATCCAGAGTCAAATGACTATATAACAAATATATATAGATAAAAGAAATAAATAAAAAAATCAAGAATACTGTACATTCCTCAGTTACTTGGGAAAACTATAATTAGTCTGCTGGTTCCGATAAGGGAGTTTAGAAAGAAATTGAGTAACTATCTGCTGCCCTTATGAGTTGAAAGATAAATTAGGCTCCAAAATAAAGGTAATTCATTTGTTTTAATTTCTGTACCCCAAATCTTTTCCATTTCAATAAATCTTGTTAAAGAACTCTTGATGAGATTCTTATTTTCAGTAAAATTGTTGGCAAAAAGCCTGACATTTCAACAACTCTCCTATATTCCTTAATAAGGGAGGCTACTTTGTTTAATGTTCTTGGTCAATACCATGGCAACCAAACCTAAAGTGATTGTTAAACAGGTAACTAACACCTATTCAGCACCACAATTAGGTAGATTGGTTGGCTAATATTACCTGAATAATGGAGCAAATGAGGGGAAACACAATAATCAGCTGTGTGGCCATTGTAGTTGTTCTTCCTGTCATTCTTGCACCTCTGGATTTTCCCACTCGCCAGGCACCTTATAGGTTGATGTATCACCTGACAAGAGTGAAGCGTTCATCACTCAGTGTGAGTTAAACATTTCCTTGATATCAGCTGAGATTCCCACAGATCATGTTCGGTAGGATTTATCCTTGGACTCTTGATAGATAGGACTGTCAAATGGTCAATTCTTATCATGTACAGTAAAGATTCTATGATATATAACTATGCCAATTTTAGCAGTAGCTAAAAGTTGCCTTTGATTACACCGATAGAAGAGCTATAATTAACTGTGGATTTTCTCAGACTGTTCAAAGTTAAGTACAGGGTGTGGGCATAGAATAGGCAGATAAGGTATGTTGTGGACTCCCTCAGTTAAAGAATTCTGACTGATGGGGTCCTGAAAGAGATCCTTCTCTGTTGTTGCCCATACCCTGGAATATTCTCCTTCTCTCCCTCCCCCCCCCAAAAAAGCAGGGGCAATGCCTTTCCCCACAGGTGGAGTAAAAGCATGGGTCTGTGGCCTTCAGTGGAGAGCACAGAACAACATGAATTTGTGGGGCTGGTTAGTGCCCTCCAGTGGTGGGATTCAAAAATGTTTACTACCGATTCTGTGGGTGAGGCTTGGTAGGTGTGGCATGGCTTGGTGGGTGTGGTTTGGTGGGCGTGGCAGGGGAAGGATACTGTAAAATCTCCATTCCGTCCCCAATCCAGGGGAAGGTTACTGCAAAATCCCAATTTCCTCCTGATCAGCTGGGACTCGGGAAGCAGAGAATAGATGAAGGTGGGGCCAGTCAGAATTTTTACTACCGGTTCTCCGAACTACTCAAAATTTCCACTACCAATTCTCCAGAACTGGTCAGAACCTGCTGAAACCCACCTCTAGTGCCCTCCCTTTGCCTCTCAATTAATTTTTAACACTAACTTAATCATCCTTGCTTTTTTTTTTTAACTTTTACATACTTTTTTTATACTTTAATATTTTACTGTACTCTGTGTGGAAATTGGGCATTTCAACAATGTAAACTGTATTTGAGCTGAGGACTTCCAGAGAAGAAAAGGCAAATGGAAGGCAGCTCTTGCTAAGATTGGGGCTGACAACTATAGTGGTATGAAGAGCCAGTGAGGGGTCAGCTCAGTGGTGGGATTCAAGTAATTTAACAACCGGTTCCCTGCCCTAATGATTTTTTCCAACAACCAGTTTGCCAAGCTGCTCAAAAAGTTAACAACTGGTTCTCCCGAAGTGGTGCGAACCGGCTGAATCCCACCACTGGGTCAGCTCTTTGGGATTCCTCTCTAGACAAGAAGAGAGCCCACAAGTGCTCCAGAGAGTTGCTCCTCATGGGGGAGACCACAAAATGGCAGTCTGGTGGCTTTACAACCCTGAGAGATGAGAGAATGCCAGCCTCCAAATTGCAAATTGGAGCCTTTATGGTCACAGATTTCAAATACATTCTTTTTTTAAAATCAGTTTTGAAAATTGCTTGTTAATTGATTTTCAGCTATGAGGAATCTTAGGAATGGCAGGTTTTACAAGATTGAATCTCCTTCAATCCTTAGTAAAATTAGTTTTAAATGTAAGATTAAGAACTTTTTTTTTTAACTAAATAGCAAAAGAGTGATTAGAATGTTGATTTTGGAAAGTTACAAACAGATTAAGGGTCCTGATGGGTTTGAAATAAGATTTTGAAATTAATTATAATAATTCTTGCTATTGGAAAATGCTGTCATTTTGAATTTTTTTTTTAAAAAAAATGATAGGGTGGGACTCTAGAGGTTGGAAGCTAGAAGGAAGGAGGAGGATAAAAGATTACAATTAAAACTAAAATTAAAGATTTAAATTTGGCTTACCAATACAGAATGGAGCAAAATATTTTAGAATTGCATATATTCAAAGGTATTTGTAAACAATGGATCCAGAATAGCAATAGCAATAGCACTTAGACTTATATACCGCTTCATAGTACTTTACAGCCCTCTCTAGGTAGTTTTACAGAGTCAGCATATTGCCCCCCAACAATCTGGGTCCTCATTTTACTGACCTCAAAAGGATGGATGACTAGGTCAATCTTGAGCCTGGTGAGATTTGAACTGCCAGATTGCAGGCAGCTGGCAGGCAGCAGAAGTAGCCTACAGTACTGCATTCTAACTACTGTGCCACTTTAAAATATAATTTTAAGAGTGTCTGCTACTATAGATGGCCTATGTTTAAAAGATGCTGTGGAAAAGGAACAAATTTTATCAGATAAAACTGAAACTGATGTGAAAGTGGATTTAAAAATGCCAGGTTCCAAGAATGATATGGAAAAATGCAGTACACTGGATATCTATATGATCTGATCTCTTATTAATCGAAATCTTATACATACATACATACACACACACACACACACACACACACACATATGTAAAAAAAGAAGCAGAAATACTACGAACTTAAGATTCTGGAATTTAAGATTTTAAAATTTTAAAAGAATTAAAATTTTATTTTACTAAGCTTTCGTCAGCCATCTGCTGACATTGTCAGAGTATTAAACTACCATTACAGAGATCTCTGCCTTTATATGCCATTAATCAATTTAGCCCTTTAGGCTCTTTGGCCGAGCCTTTTGTCTGGTTGCAGAAAAAAAATGCTTTGAAAAGCCTCTCTGACAATCCCAGTGTATTGCCTGATCGGCAGAGAGGCTTTTCAAAACATTTTTTTTACCACCTCTTCGGCCGAAGAGGTTGCAGAAAAAAATGCTTTGAAAAGTCTCTGACGATCCCAGCTGAGCCCCGCGATCATCAGAGGCTTTTTTTTTTTTTACTTTTAAAAGCATTTTTTCGGCAGAAAAAGTTGTAGAAAAAATGCTTTTCCTTTTCCTTTTCTGATGAAAAAATGCTTTTAAAAGTAAAAAAAAAAAAGCCTCTGATGATCATGCGGCTCAGCTGGGCATGAGGGAGGGGGGCAGGGATTTTTGCTACTGGTTCTCCGAACCACCTGCCACCATCGCTACCTGATTGGGCGATCTGGTTCGAACCAGGAGCATTTCACCCCTGCTTTTTTCCCCTTTGCTAAACCGGCCCTGGACATGGCCAGCATGTGACACATCTAGCCTGCAGGCCATGAGTTTGACACCCCTGCTCTAGGCCATTATCTGAAGGGATTAAAAGTCAAGAAGTTTAAAATTGAAAGGAAGGAATGTAAGGTTTATTTGATCAAGATTAAAATAGTTCTGTCGTTAATCCTAATAAATTTTGCTGATTAGCACTGAATGACAAGGTTTTAAGGGTTTATTTATAGTTAAGAAATAATTCATGGGAAAAAGAGATCATTTGTAATTTAAGAGGAAATGATATATTTCTAAAATTCTTTATACTTATTGTAATGAAGAAGAAAGTCATTTACTTATATATTTCTTTACTTATCTTTACTATATCCCTATATCTCTTTTCTATTTTTCTTTCTATTTTTTTATGTACTTTTTTTTAATTTTTTTTTATTTTTCTTATTTTGTATTAGTTTTTATATTTTTTTTAAAAAAAATTATCTTTAAAAAGTGAGAAATGTGAGCTGGGATTAGCTTTCTTTTATTGATCTGTGGTGACACAGTGATTAGAAAGCAGTACTGAAGGTTAATTCTGATGACTGCCAACTGCCAGCAGTTCGGCAGTTCAAGTCTCACTGGCTTATCGGCTCAGCTTTCCATCCTTCCGAGGTTGGTAAAATGAGGACCCAGATTGTTAGGGGCCATATGCTGACTCTGTAAACAGCTTAGAGAGGGCTGTAAAGAACTGTGAAGCAGTATATAAATCTAAGTGTTATTTCTATGGATCAATGTCAAAACAGTCCTATTTTATGAACTACACAACGACCTAGGGCACAATATATGCTTTACTGGAGTTGCTTTAATATTGTGTAACCATAAATGGATAGCTAAAGTGCTGGGACACTTTCCATGAGAAATAGAGGAAATGTTATATAGCCTCTTCTACCCCACTTTTTTTTTTATCTTTCACACATCAAATCCTTCTAGAATTGAACCTATGCAATTAATATAAATCTGCCATCACTTTACATTTTATTGTGGTAATTCTGGACATCTTGCACTGGCTTTCTCTGCTTAACTTTCTTGCCCTGAACCATTTACAATGTGCCATATCTTGGAATCAAAAATTATATTGTTAGTAAGTAACTCAATCTTTCCAATTTTTAGTTTAGGAGAAATCTTCTTTTCAAGAATTCAGCAGGGGAGCTATCAGAAAACTATGCTCTCAAACTGCTGTTGATAAACACT
The DNA here is from genome assembly GCF_059756535.1 of Pantherophis guttatus. Taxonomy (NCBI): domain Eukaryota; kingdom Metazoa; phylum Chordata; class Lepidosauria; order Squamata; family Colubridae; genus Pantherophis; species Pantherophis guttatus. The sequence continues at coordinate 160,614,070 of NC_142063.1, forward strand.
TTTCAGAATCACTAATGAAGGCTAATTTTAATGACAAGCCTATTCACTTTATTCACAATTGAACACCCATTTCATGTTTAAACCATTGATGGAAGTGTTTTATGCAATCACTGAACACACCATCCTTCTTTACCTCACCAGTGACAACTATCTGGATATCTTACACTCTTGCACTAGCTACAGATCCGAAATCTTGACATTTGCTGGGATTAAAATACCATGTTAACTACAGTAGTGGCCAAAATTGTGGAAATTGTGAAAAAAGTGTATTTTTAGGTTTGATGGCTAATAACACCACTTTTTTTTTTTTTTGCATTTCAAGATAATCATATTCCACTGTTGGAATGGCCTGGGAATAGCCCAGTCCTTAACCCAATTGAAAATCTATGGAGCCAACTAAAGAAACTTGTTAGTCTGAAGTGACCCAGCAATAAAATCCAGTTAATAGAGGCAATCATTCAATCTTGGTTTCACATTATAACAGCTGCAGAACTAAAAGACTTAGTTCACTCCACGGGAAGATGTTGTAGGCCATAATTCATGCTAAAGGTTACCCAACTAAGTATTAACTGACGTGATAATTTTTGTATATCTCGTGTTTTCTATGGTGATAATTTCTGTTTATCTCATTTTTTCTACATGTTTCATTTTTCTTCTTTATACTGTAACTGCTATTCTAATAGCAAATCCTTCATAAAAGTTATTGCATTACATTCTTGGTTAAATTATCTTTCCATTGATATATAATTTTATGGTACTACTCCAACAAAAAAAATATTTCCATGTTATTAGCTAGTTTTAGAAAATACACTTTTCCCAAAAGGTTTCCATAATTTTGGCCACTAATGTATATTTCATAACTGTAAAGATCACTAACTGCAGGTAATCAAGCCCCATCTTCCCTTTTCACTGTTCAAAAAGTCATTTCTTCTGTTTTGACAGAAAAAAATATCCTGAGTTTACAGAAAGAAAGAACAAGAATTTTAGATGTTGCTCCCCCACCCTCCCAACTTCAGTGATTACACCTTGGTTCTGGAGCTCAGACACTTATTGAACGTTAATATCCTGTGTCTACCAAGAAGTTGGTTTGTTCAAAGGAATTTATTAAAAATTCTTGTGAACAAGTTCTTTTGAACATAGAAACACCATTTCTTTGAACAATTCCATTTCCTGTGAAAGAAATTTTATTAGATCGCCTTACTTTCCTCTCCTGCTCCTATTTATTTCCACCACCACCCAAGATAAAAAGATAGCTCTTAGAGAGTGGTTCATGACTTCAGACTTTTGAACTCTCTATTAGAGATCACTACCTGCTTTCACTCATTTCTGATCTTCTTGAAAACCTGCACAAAATAAGTATTTTTACTAAATTGAACTTGGCAGAAACTCACAATTTGATTTGTATGACAGAGGTACATAAATATTTAACTGCCTTTGACACATTTACAAAATGTTTCAATACCCTGTGATGCCTTTCAACTTTTTGGTCTTTAAGGGATTCATGAATGAAATATTTTCAAATATCCTCATTGCTTATGTCATGCTGTAGTTAAACATGTTGATTCCCCCCCCCTCGAAAAAAATGCAGGTCCCCATATTGAACGTATCAGAAATGTTCTGCCACAACTTCACAAAACTGTACTAAAATGGAGAAATCTGTCTTTGCCATTCCTGCCCTGTACTATTACTATAAGACCATATGAGAAAAATCTAAGGGCCACATGAGGCTTTGGGGGCCACCAGTTGTGCATTCCTACTACAGCAAATGAGAGAGAATTGATCTGCATCTCTCAAGCTAATATCAAGATCAGAATGCAGCTACCTCTGTGATCCTGGATGTCTATCTTGGGTATCTTGTTGTTTATCATCTATAAATAAATAAAACAAATGGAAAAGTATCAGTTATCCAAAAGTCATTCTGTCAAATAAATATTTACTTAAGATGGCTATTACTTTTGTGTTTTAATGAGTAGCATATGAATTATATGAGTGAATTTTCAGGTCACAAGTTCAGAATTTTCCCATTGGCTAGATTTGATACTTTATTGGTGGCCTTTTCTGAAGTTACAATAAATCCTTCCATAAAACAAATCTGTCATTGTTTATGTAGACATATACAATCAATATAGGAAATCTTGATTATTATTTTTGTCCTTGATATAGGGATCTGAGGGAACACTTGCTAAAACTGCTCCTTAAAGGCTATATATAATATGATTTATATTTGATCTTAACCCTAATGAATTGCTCTAGCTATCTACATGGCTTTCTAAGCCTTTTTGTTTGGTTGGTTTTTTGTTTATAAAGTTGATATTTATAATTGAATGGTGTTTTAGATATGTTTTAGCTATTTATACATTTTCTCTCTTTTTTGGTTTTACTTCCTTTTATAATAATTAGTAGTCCATGTATAAGAAAATATTATCTACCTTTGGCAAAAGGGTACTTCGTTTTTTATGTTGTATACAATATATGGTTATTAAAGAAATGTAGAAATGATTAAACCAAAGTACAGTATTTCTCATCTTACAAGGGAAGCCTCTAACCAGCATTTGATACCTTTGTTATCAAGTTTGTGGTTGTTAGTAGGCAACTGTCAAGTCTATGATTTGTCTATGTAGGGTGCTTAGACCCTGATTTCAATCAGAATAGAGCTGGAAGTGACCTTGGAGGTCTTCTAGTCCAACCCCCTGCTCAAGTAGGAGACCTATACCATTTCAGATAGGTAGCTCTCCAGACTTTTCTTAAAAACCTCCAGTGATGAAACACCTATATCTGAAGGCAATCTGTTCCACTGGTTAATTGTCCTCACTATTAGGAAGTTTCTCCTTAATTCCAGGTTGTTTCTCTCCTTGATTAGTTTCCATCCATTCCATCCATTGTTTTCTGGTGCTTTGGAAAATAATCTGACCTCATCTTCTTTCTGGCAGTCCCTCAAATACTGGCATACTGTTACCATGTTACCCATAGTACTTCTTTTCTCAAGAATTTTCTCAGCCATACCCAATTCTTGCAACCATTCTTCATATGTTTTACAAATTTACCTTTGTAGGGTTCTTAGATCTGGCCTGATGTTTAACCAGCAGATGCTTTTAAATAAGAAACTCCAATGTAATAACTGTCTAATTTATAGCACAACTATCTACTTATAACAAAATTTCAAGATACACACATCTACATGAGCACATGAGCACCATGGTTAAACAACAGTTTACTTTGACCATTGGTTAGATTCAGGGATAGCATTTAATGATGGCTACAAAAAGCAAGTCCATTGTTTGTCTCCACTGAGATGAGCACAAAGCAATATACATACTGTACAATATGGCAATACACATACTGCAGCAACATAGAAAACATAGCTTTCAGCCAAATGAACTTACTCCTAGGAAAGTGGGCATAGAGTTGTAGTTTGGAACTCATTTGTCTCAGATAGCATTTTTTTTCCAGATTTCTTTACTTTTTTAATGCAGTAGCTGCATGCTCTTCGTAAAACAGAGTCAAACAATTGCAACTTTATTCGAAGTTTTTTTTTTGAAGAATTTCAAAAGAAGTAAACAGTTCAAAATATGAGATAGTTATGAGATATGTCTTTCCTTCTTCCATAAGCTATTTTACCTATCCTGAGTATCCATTATCAGCACTATTGCACAAATGACTTGGTTATGTAATTTGTATCATGTTATCTGACCCACGGAGAGACATTGCATTATTTGCATTATAATATCATGACATATGTCATCATTTGCTCACCCTTGACTCCCATGGATGTCCATATTAAACTATGAAAGGCCTATAATCTCCAATATTCATACATCCACACAGCCTGCAGAAAAAGTCATTCTACTTCCTTTCCCTTCTGAGCAGAAAAGGTAAGATGATGAATTGTCATATGATTGGAGGAAAGCCTGGCTCATCTAAGTAGAGGAGGTTCTAATTGTGCTTTGGATGCCAGCAAGGTTCTTTGATGGTGACAGATGCAGGAAATCAGGAAACAAAGCAATGTGAATGGTTACAAATTTAATGCACGCTAACACTTTCTACAAGAATCTGAACTACTAATGGTCAAAGCAAATTGGTCAATGGAATCAATGGAATTCAACGTGGCCTGGACTTAGATCTCTTGTGGGCACAAAGCAGTGGTAGGTTGCCCCCGGTTTGGACCAGTTTGCAAGAACCGGTAGTAAAACTGGTGGGAGGCTCCGGCCAGTGACCCTGACGTCATCAGGAAGCTTCTGCGCATGCGTAGAAGCACATGCACAAGCAAAGCAAGCACGCATACACGGCCCCATTGTGAACCGGTAGAAAAAGTAAGTACAACCCATCCCTGGCACAAAGGGATTAGAGGCTGATGACATGCTTGACCCCTCCTTCAGGCTCAGCCTGGTAATCTCCCACAGATACCTTGCCTGGAAGTTGTGTCTGAGTTAAAGAACTAGATTTGCCTCTAGACATGCAAAACCTGACATACTTCTATTGTCTTCTTTTGTATGTGCCTCCAAGTATTATGAGTCAAACTCTTGCTTTAAAGAGCAATGTCTGCACTTTTTTTCTGCTTAATCAGAAAAAGGCTTTATAAGGCACTACAACTGTTTCTTGGAGAGTAGAATATGTGTGTGTGTGCTTAGTGCTGCTAACACTGTGTGAGAAAGGACAAGTTATGCAATTTAAAAGTAACCTCAAATACAATTTTGGAGACAGGCTGAATTACACATTTGATGTACTACCGAACTGCACACCTTAAATAGCTTAAATAGCTGAATGACTTTTGTTCCTAACATGAGGTTTTTTTTCTCTATCTCCCGGTTAAAAAAAAAATGTATTCATTGAATTTATTAATTATATATAGCGAACAATCCTTGTGACCTTATGAGTCTTTCTTCATAACAATCATTTTTCCCTTGGTAAGAAACAAAGGCCTTCCAATTATGGATGATCAAACATATTAGAAAAACTTTATGAAGCTATTAAAATTCCAGTAATCTGCTTTCAACCTCTGTTCTACTTTGAGGCACATCTTTATCTCACCGGAACTATAAAACCTGAAATAACTCACATAATAATAGTTTTGCCATACACATGCACACCTTTCTGAAATGTCAGGTATAAGTTATTTTCTCTAGATGGAGATCAAAGAAAATGCTGCTGTACGAAATGCTGCCTTATGCTATATTTGCACTAGAACTGTCATTGACTGAGGCTGCGTACACCTCCCACTTTCTTTACTGGGGTCTATTTAGTTTGATTTAGCATGTTGTGTGAATCTAACTATTGGGATTTGTAAACCATGATTTATGATTTAGCGATGGATGCTAATTGTTAATTGATGTTTCAACAAAAATCTAAATGAGCCTATTATTTCCAGTTACTTGGCAATGGAGTATTTAACTCTGTTTTCAAAGGAGACTGGCTTTAGAGGCAGTGCCAGTGACTGGAAACTAATCCAGAACTGGAAAATAGCAAGGATGGGCATTTTACAAGACCTAAAACCATCAAAGGGCAAACAGTGTAGCAGTGCTACACAAATTACAAGCTACACAAGGTATCTTGGTACTCTGATACAACTTGGTAGCACTTCTAACGTTGTGGGTAACATTTTTTTCCCTTTCAGGTTGTTGAGTCTCACTGCAACTATCATGTTATCCCAGATTTTAGAAGTAACAGTAATACCGAAACATCTAAAGAAACAGAGATTATGAATATACTGTTGCAGAAGCACATGAGAAATATCAGAATTACAGCTACATCTGTCTAGTTTGAAGGAATCTCAATCAAAAAGAAATGAGGCAAAACAAATGAAAATAAATGTACCATTACCCAATATAAAAACCAAGTGGTTACAATCTATAGATGGTTGAGTGTAAGCATTGTTCAGTTTTACGCCTCTTTCCTCAGATATTAAATCCCACTACAGGGATGTTACCTAAATTAGGCAACAACTTGATTCCAATAACAAGTTGGCAGAATACAGTGTCTTCAGAGCTCATATGCTGGTTCACATGGGGCCATGAAGCTCATACACACCATTCATTGTCCATACACAATCGAATATTCTAGTCTTGGAGATAAAAGATGGACAGTTTTAAAGTTTTATTTCCCCTCTGATCAGACTACCAGTGTTTTCAAAATCACGTTCATCAAATCAATCATTTTGATGTAGGAGGGAGGCCTCAATTCAGTCAATATCTTATCCCCTCGATAATTTTTTCTTGCAGACTCTGGATCTAATTCGCCCAAAAATGCATGGAATGAAAGGGAGAGCCAAACAAGAGAGTTTGAAGGACAATTTTTCTTGATACTATCCCACTAACACAGCGGGTGATCACCCATAACACTCACTGACTGGCCAGAAGACTAAAACCAGGGTTAGCTTTGTTTTGTCGGGTTCCATAAAGACTGGGAGAATAAATCTCAGCACGCAAAAGCAGTAACCAAGTTTGTTCATCCTGATATCGGTACTAACTGACCACCTTAAAGTGTTACAGAAAGGAATCTTTGTTGGAGTTCCATGCTCCCCATCACCTTTTAATCAGCATACAGCTCCACCCCAGTGCAATCACTCAATTATCCAATTAACCCATATCCTTCCTCTCCCTCCCCAATCCATCACAAGCCACTTCAGTTGTTCCTCGCTGCTCTGTCTTTCCTTAAAGTGATAGATGGTGATAAACTGCTTCAGTGCATGACCCTGACGTCATCTAGCATGCAGCTGGGAAGTCGAAGTGAGAGGCATGCCTCGGAGCTGATGACCCAGGAGAGCAGGCATGTAGGAAGAGTCACCGGCAAAAGTGTGCAGCAGCGAAATGGCGATCCCCACACAAATGGCAGCCCCAAGTACCGTCACAGGGCTGGGGCTGACATGTTTCCTTTAATACCCCTTCCCTCTTGTAGCATCTTCAGTCTAAGTACATTCACTGGGAGGTAAGTTCCTATGTGCAATGGGGTTACTCATAATCAAGCTTGCATGAACACATCAGCCAGAAGCAATAAAATATAAAATGGTGAACTAATTATCTAGGCTGTGGATTAGCAAGACTTCAATCCCTTCCTCCCCCCACCTTTTCAATGCATATTATAAAGAAGCATGCAGAATATTGCTTATGGATTCCTTTCCGATCTCTTCATCAGCAGTAATGATTGGAGGTGTTTGCAGAAAATCCAGTAAATTAGCATTATCTTTTTCTGTGTAACAAAGTTTCTCTCTGTGTGCAATCAATCATATGTATTGAGTCTCCATCGGGGTGGGTTCTACTTACCTTTATTACCGGTTCACAACAGGATCGTGCACTCATGCCTTGCTTCTGCACATGCGCAGAAGCTTCTGTGCATGCGCAGATTGCCAATGATGACATTCGGGGTGGTGGGCAGAACCTCCCACCAGTCTTACTACCAGTTTTTGCAAACCGGTCTGAACTGGGGGCAACCCACTACTGGTCTCCATATATGTTTCTGCTCTTTCTTCTTGCTTTATCAATGTATGTCTGGGTGTGTGATGGCAGGCAGATTCATTACTTATGATCTGTTGGGTTGCATGACCAGCAAGTAAGGGGTTGCTGGTCATGCAACCCCTTTCATGGAAGGGGTTTAGAATGGAGGACTCAATAGCACTCCAAATAATACTGAATTTATTCTTTTATGGGGTTACAGTAGTTTAAGTTGGGGGTCGAGTTTCTTGCTGTTTTCACATAGACAACTGACTTTGTATCTCCTGTGACATTTGATCATTACTGAGGATGGAGTTTCTAAAAGCCTTCCATCACATACCTACCCTGTTTCCCCCAAAATAAGACATCCTCTGATAATAAGCCCAATCGGGCTTTTGAGTGCATGGCAATAAGGCCAAGCGCTTATTTCAGGGTTCAAAAAAATATAAGACAGGGTCTTATTTTCGGGGAAACATGGTATACACAAGTATTTATTTTTTTTCCCAATTGTTATCCTTGTTCTTCTTTAAACAACATTTTCCCCTCACAAACTCAATTCAGTTCAAATCTCTTGGGCAGTTTGCATCATTGCTTTTATGATTGGTAGAATAATGGAATAAATTTTAGAAATAGCTATTCACACTCTTATTCATTAGTTCTTTGCAAGTAGGAAATAGACAGAATCTCTGACTTACAAGGAAAATCTGATTCCATCATCCTGGTAACTACTACAGGCTAAAGATGCTTTTTCCCTCCTTAGCAACAATTTTATGAGACTGAGAACTATTATTGTATCACAAGGGAAGCCAGACACTTGCTTAATTGTTTATATGGAATAAGTTGTCTAGCACATTCTGTCAAGGCTCTGGATGGAAGAATGAAGGATATGAAAAGAAGGGTTGTGTGGGATGTTCCCAAAACTATATTTTAGCCCTTTTGTAGGGTTTTTGTGTGTGTGTGTGTGTGTGTGTGTTAGAAACAGCAAAAATAAGAGTGAAAAAAAAAAAGAAGAAAAAAGAAATACCACTGATTTACACTCAACACTTTGGGAAAATGGGGGACTTTAAATAATTGACTTCTTATCTGTTGCCATTGCATAATCACTTATCCTACTTTTATCTACCATTCATCCTCAGGAGCTTTGGTAATGAGTTGATCCTTGATAAAGAATCACTGCTGTCATGAAAAGAGTATGGGGAGGAGCAAAAGTCTCTTGAATGCAAGAAGAAAGCAGGGATAGGTGCTATCTTCCTTGATCATTAATTCTGTCGAGGCCTAGCCATGAAGCACATTCAAGGGCAACCTGGCAACCTGCATTTATTGAAGCAAAACATCACCAAAAGATCTGTTCAACTTTACCATTCTATATTTCTAGTGGAGGTAGAAAAACAGGTAAATCATTCTTGTAATGCAATATCACTTTTGCATGTGTTCATCAGATTTCATTCCATTTCTTCATTAATTTCCAGCCTTGAAAACAACAACAAGGATTTGCACAGCTGAGGCAAACGTTTTTGAGCCTATTTGTTGAGCTAAAAACAGAAGGGTTGAGCAGAACATCAGATTCCGTCTGCATATAGTGCTTTGCACGGTACAGGTGCAAAAACTAGCACCTGTATGGAGCACCTAACATTAGCTGTTGCTATAACATGTTGCCCATAACGGCAATGGTTGAGTTTCAGTGATTCCAGTTAATGTTGTAGATCAGCTTATATTTTGTTGAATCCATAATTGTGTTTGGAGAATCTGGTATAGGTTCAAATGGTCTGGAAGTCATGATGAATGACCATAAATAAAATGGATTGGTGATTATTTCTTTTTCTTCTCTACATACGGAGTAGTATCACATTTGATAAGAACATAGAATGCTTGTAGATATTCATGAACAGAGCTTTTTACATGAGTGGGTTTTATAAGCCTCAAGGCTGAATTCCACTATGGTCCAAAAGCTCCCATTTCATAAGGGTACCACATAACATACATTAGCAGATGAAAAATAAAATACACAGAAAACTGCATTTACTTTTTAATGGTATGTACAAGTAATACATCCCCTTATGCTTCCACTTGTATAAGATCAGACAGAGCATTTTAATTAAATGATGTTGCTCTATTCATAGCCTGGGGAAATTTTTGAAATTAATTTAACCAGAGATGGAGGAAAAGAGAGGATGTTGGAAAAACCAGGATAGGTTGGGACCGAATGATGGATGAAGGTGGTCTCTGCAGTAGCAAGGCAATGGGCTTTCAGGTAAATGTGGGACTGAAATAACCAAGGGCAGAATAAAATATGCAATAATAAGTAGACGATCAGCAAACCGAGCGCTGATTACAATCAGGAGACAGTTGCAGGAATATCTGCAACAAATTTGCTTGCTATTTTTAGGGAAATCAACTAGTTCTTACCGAGAGAAAACTCTTGTCCAGCTTTTCAAGAAAAGCAGAGACAGAGACCATTGCATGGTTTTTCATTTTTAAAATTCTTGATCAGTTTATGATTTTAATCACATAAAAGCCTAGGCCATAACAGGCACCCATTTTTTGTGCATAGCATTTCTTAATACACATATACATATGCATCTATTCTGTACACAGATTAATAGCCATAACAGTAACTCCAATGATTACTCTAAGCCATGCTAAGCTCCCTAGCGTGAAGACAACCATGGTCTGTTGCAGTGGTGGGTTTCAAATTTTTTTACTTCCGGTTCTGTTGGTGTAGCTTGGTGGGCGTGGCATGGCTTGGTGGGTGTGGCTTGGTGGGCGTGGCAGGGGAAGGATACTGTAAAATCTCCATTCCCTCCCCAATCCAGGGGAAGGTTACTGCAAAATCCCCATTTTCTCCCTATCAGTTGGGACTTGGAGGCAGAGAATAGATGGGGGTGGGGCCAGTCAGAATTTTTACTACTGGTTCTCCGAACTACTCAAAATTTTCACTACCGGTTCTCTAGAACTGGTCAGAACCTGCTGAAACCCACCTCTGGTCTGTTATACAGGTAGTCCTTGACTTATGACCACAATTGAGCCCAAATTTTCTTTGCTAAGCAGGCAAAATTGTTAAATGAATTTAGCCCCATTTTATAACCCTTTTTTTTTTGCCAAACTTATTAGGCAAATCACTGCAGTTGTTAATTGAATCATATGGTTGTTAAGCAAATCTGGCTTTCCCCATTGACTTTACTTGTGGGAAGCCAGCTAGAAAGATTACAAATGGTGACCGCATGACCCCAGAACACTGCAGCTGTAATTAATACATGCCAGTTGCCAAGCACCTGAATTTTGATCACATGGCCATGGGGATGTTGCAACAGACAGACATGTGAAAACTGGACATGTCATTATCTTCAGTGCCATTGTCACTTTGAACAGTCACTAACAAATTGTCAATCCTGAAGCCATTTTGGAGCATCTTCAAGGCTGCCACAGCTACACTGGTGGGAGCTGTGGGGATGGGAAGGGGGAATAGAGATAGCTGGGGACTTGTAGCCAAAATAAAATTCTTTCTGCTGGGAACCAAGGAAGTTCCTACCAGGTGCTGGGGAGGCATGGACTGGAACCAACTGGGGTTGGGACTGTGACCGGATTGGACCATGTGATGGACATGTGGACTGGGGGAAAGAACTTTGACTTTTAATTTGGGTGGGGAAAACCCCAGACCTTCAGAGTCGGGTTTTCACCAGATGTGTCAATATGACATATCTAATAAATCTGTTCTTTGAGGAACACCTAGGCCTCAGAGGTTTGATTGCGTTGCGTCTGTTACTTGGATCCCTGATACAAATGGTTGTTAATTCGAGGACTACTGGCAAGTTCTTGGCTGTTTTTCTTGAGACTATTGTTTAATTGAAGCAGAAATTTAAAATTTAACTCATTTATCTGACTTTAAAGCAAAAAAGAAAACATTTTTTTTGCAGCTATAGCCCAAATAAATGTGGCCTTTGCATTTTCAGTCTGGTTTTGACGGGATGGGAAGATTCAAGTCAGAGAAGAAAGAATGATTTATAGGGAAAATATTTCATGATGAATGAGATATGTACATCACAAGTCCCTGATCCATTTTTAGATGATCCTCAGATTATGGAAGGAATTGAAGGTTATCCTAACAAATAATGACATTTGATTTATTTTCTCTAAAAGCCCCTGGCCATTTTATTTTAGCAGGAATTTCAAAAAATTAGCTGAACATCTTGTCATATATAACTTTTAAACATTAGGGTTTGATACAAGCTCTGGAAGGGCCTCTAGCAGGTTTCAAACACTTTTGTGGGATCATTCATCACAATGGGGATAAATTGTTTAAAATGAGATGGAATGATATATCAAAGAATGTACCAAAAACCATTTTCGATCCAATTCTGAGATGTATCAGGAATTCTACAGAGTCTAAGATCTTGTGTTGTACAGAAGGAAAAAAAAACCCTCTGAGATATATTTATATAAACCTCACACATTTTTTTTCACATTTAAAACAAACATTAATTTGTAGCTCTGCCCCCCCACTATAATCTGTGAAATGCAGAGCAAGAAAGATCTTGGGCAAACAGGCCCTGCAATCATATAGCTTATATGATCATATTACTTAATTAAAGTCAGAGCCTTTCTATAATCTCATCTCTCTGAGACAAATATTCTAATGTGCACAGAGCAGTCTAATTGGCTTTCAAAACTGCCTCAGAGCAGCCATTCCACAAATGATTAATATATACCCTATTAAATTATTTAAGCTTTTTTTTCCAGCCTTTTGAAATATAATCACTTCTGTAAACAGCATAAATCTCAAGATATTCCTTAAATTTATTACTTTTCACAATGCTGAAAAAAAGACTCCAAAAACTTATGCCCTGTAAAATATACACTATAAAATATGTGCAGATACCTGTGCTTGTAGTTTGAATGAAGCTGAAGGATTATTATGTTTTCCTTTTTTGCAGACCCGAAAGACTGCAGATATTACTTTTTCACTTGATGTTGGAATCTGATGACTGCATTTGGACACCAGTGAAGTTGTTAGCTTTAGTATAAAAACAAGACACCAAATGCTTTTAGTTATTTATTTACACATTCCTTGAATATCGGAACTACTTAAGGCAGTTTACCCTTCTCAGACAAGATTTGCTTTCCTTCATGCAAGTCATTTTTCACTAGGTTCAGATTCTCCTGTCCTCTGGAAAAAAGGAATTCTCTACGTGCATTCCAGAGAAACAGATTATTTATGAATAAATTAAAAATATCAGCATAATTTATTCATAAATTAAACAGTGCATGTGTATATTGCATGGATTGACTAACTACTTTCCTTAGATGTGAAAACAGTTTGTTTATTCTGGCTCTGTCTTCCTGTCCTTTAAACTGATAGAGGAGTGCAGATTAAGTTTGGTTTATTTATCCATATGCCTATATATATGTTAATGTATCATATATCATATAATATCTAATATAGTATATATTAATGTCTGTGTGAGTGTGTTTGTGTGTGCATCGTTAGTATATAATTATGATATATATTATATTAATATGTATCAACATATGTCTGTGTATGTATATAGACATACACAGATTTACAAAAAGGAAGTACAGGTAGTCCTTGACTTGACCATAATTGAACCCAGCTGCTAAGTGAGTTTTGCCCCATTTTATGACCTTTCTTGTCACAGTTGTTAAATGAGTCACTGCAGTTGTTAAGTTAGGAACAGGGTTGTTAACTGAATCTGGCTTCCCCCATTGACTTTGTGTGTGTGTCAGAAGTTCGCAAAAGGTGATCAAATGGCCCTGCAACCATCACAAATACATGCCAGTTGTCAAGCATCCAAAAATTTTTTTTAATAGTCTTTATTTACATTTATAGTTAAAAAGAAGACAAAAAAAAAAAACAGAAGAAAAACAAAACAAAACAAAAAACATAAAAGAATATAAACAATACATTAGTAAACTAATATTTAGCGTAAACCTATACAAATTTTGATCCTGTGACCATAGGGATACTGCCATGGTCAGAAGTGTGAAAAATGGTCGTCAGTCATTTTTGTAACTTTGAACGGTCTGTAAACAAATGGTTGTAAGTCAAGGACTACCCATATACAAAGTAGATTCCTCCATTTCTATGTAAACCTCTCTTCACATTAAGGCTAAGTTCACCTAGGAGCAAATTGTACTAAAACACAACATTTCAAAAATGTTTTGGAACTTGAAAGCCTGTATAATATTAAATCAAAAGCACTTTGCTTCATTCAGCTTCTTCCTGCTTCATTTTCCAATTCAAATGAAAATGTTAAGCTTCCATTCCAGTAATTAATTAGTACTTCATTTATTATAGCCTCAGATTGTATCTGCTTTGCTTCTTCAATGTGTTTCTATGAGGGGGAAGGGAGAGAGAGAGAGAAGTAATTTTCTACATTCTTTTGCAATCAGCTCTCCCACAATGAAAGAAAATCTTCACTTTGGTTCAACTGTAGGCTGTGCAGAGAAAGCACCCTCTGCCAGGAGTGGGTTTCAAAACCCGTAGCTACTGGTTTGCTCGTGGGGGCATGTGCACATGTGACGCTTCTGCACATGCTGTGCAGAATGAGCACTGTCTGGAATGAGCTCCCCCCAGAGAGACGGAGGATCCCGGATCTGCGCACCTTCCGCCGCGCTGTGAAGACCTTTTTATTCCACCAGGCGGGCTTGGCCTAATCTTTTCCCTCTTTTTAATATGTAAATTTTAATCTGTTTTTAAATTATTGGGGTGTTTTAATTTGTCTGGGTCAAAATGGTTTAATTCAATTTTATCTGGTTTTTTAAATTTTTTGTATCTATGTATGTTATTGTTTGGCTGTTCACCGCCCTGAGTCCTTTGGGAGTAGGGCAGTATACAAATCAAATAAACAAAACTAAACTAAACTAAACATGCACAGAAGTGTCTGGGTGGGTGGGCGGAGCCTCCTGCCGCTGCTGCTACCGGTTCGCCCAATCTGGGGCAAACTGGTAGCAACCCACCACTGCTCTCTGCCTCCGATTCTCCTGGAGAAATGTGGCCCATCTATGCCAGTAACAGGCTTGGGAGGCCTATACTTCAGAGATGAAGAGACAGCCGCAACTTGTTGAAGGCAAATAAGTCAGGGATTTGAAAGACCCAAGGAGAGAAGGTCAGGAGGCATCCTTTTTGCTATTGGTGGACATCAAAAATGGTTCTCAAGTGCTTCATAACCAAATCTAACAATAACAGTAGAATGAATCTCTGTAAAACATGCCCAACAGCTTCAGTCAAAAGACTGAATTCTAATCATTTTCATTTTAGACGTTCTACCATTCATGATACGTAAGAGCTGCGGTGGTGCAGTAGTTAGAATGCAGTATTGCAGGCTAACTCTGCATTCCAGTGCCAGGAGTTCAACCGGTTTAAGATTGACTCAGCCATCCATCCTTCCAAGGTCGGTAAAATGAGGACCCAGATTCTTGAGGGCAATATGCTGACATTGTAAACTGCTTAGAGCCATGGTGGCGAACCTATGGCACACGTGCCAGAGGTGGCACACAGAGCCTTTTCTGCTGGCACGCACACTGTTGCCTCAGGTCAGCTCTCCATGGCGTTTCTTTTGTAAGCTTCTGTTTCCTTGCAAACGATGAATCAGAAGCTCAGAAAAGAAAAAGATCTTACCTCTTGCTGCACTGCCGGTGTTGGAGTGCCCCACCTCCTGCCGGCCAGCTGGTCTCTGGGTCCCTGCTGTGCATGTCCACGCATGCGTACTCTCATGCACACATCATCACCTTTCAGTTTGGGTATGCGCACACATGGAGTTTGGGCACTTGGTGTCTAAAAGGTTCACCATCACTGGCTTAGAGAATGCTGTAAAGTACTATGAAGTGGTAGATAAATCTAAGTGCTATTGCTATGAAACCCAATACAGAATATTTTAGGCTTCAATGCAACAATGAAATTGAACTTGACATTTTAGCCCCTCACTGCAGCACTGGGAAATTCCCTTTCTTTTTTTCAATCTCTCTTGTAGTGAGCTTTCCTAACTGGGCACAGGGAACAGATGTTACATCCGCGCAAAATTTTACCTGGGTAGACATAAACCTGTGTACAAAAACATTTCAATTTATTTCCAACAGTGGAGATAATTTATCTAAAATTTATTTAGACTTTTTTTTTTTAAAAAAAAAGGACTCTTTGAAGTGAGCAAAGAGTCAAATTTGTGGGTGGAAAAAATGGGTAAAAGATACTTCTATTTTTTTTCCTGAATTTCTCCAGAGAAATAATTTCCTCAGACATTTCCCAAGAATTTCTCAAGTTTATAAATGACGAAAGCACTATTCCATGAAAAGAATTGTTGTTGTTATTGTGGTTGTGGTTGACATTGTACCACATTTTTCATTTAGGCACTCTGTTTTGGTGTCTTTCCTTGGAATATAACCATAAACTGTAAAACCAGAGAGCTCATAGAATGCTGCAAGGATAAACGTAGAATGGGAAATAAAATATTCACACAAATGATGCTTTCAGAGGAAGAAGGCCAAAGGGAATAACTGATGAAACATGTATCATGACAGCACAACTCAAAGTCTTTGATGCATGTAGCTTGCACAGATATAAAAGTATGGAACTATATAGTGAGGCGGGATTTTTTTTGGGGGGGTGTCAGTGTTGACTCCTGGTGATTACCTGGACAACTCTCTGTTTTTTCCTTGGCAAGATTTCAGAAGTGGTTTGCCCTTGCCTGCCTCCTGGGGCTGAGACAGAGGGAGTGATCTCTCTCTCTCTCTCTCTTATCTATCTATCTATCTATCTATCTATCTATCTATCTATCTATCTATCTATCTAAAATATATTGCATCTTTGCACAATAATATTTATTTCCTTGGGCAGCTAGTATTCTGAAAGGGTATTACCCATTTCAATTTTTTAATTATGTTTCTTTTTTTCCTTTTTTTATAGCTATATTGACCTTTGTGTGTGTGTGATGAAGAATGTAGATATTTTAATCATTCTCTTGATCAGAGTCTGAACAGTATTGGGTTTATCTTATTGTAGTTATTTGCTGTAACAACAATGAATATTTGATTGTCCTATATATCCAGCTAAATGTTTCCTCTTATGATTAAATTTATGAAGAAATGTGTGAATCTAAATAAATTTTCTGAAAGAATAAATAATATAACATACATGTTACAAATAAAGCAACATTAATAAGTCAGATCATTTTTAGTTCTGGCTTCCCCTAGAATTATTTGAAGCAAAAAGATGGAATGGCATTTTAAAAATAAGACTTTCCAGATAATCCCTCTTAAATATCTTTTATTTAGTTTTTAATCTTGATTTTATCTGCTTTTAAGGCAGAGCACATAATGTTCCTTCAGCTATTTTTTCCACAACAACAAGGTGGGCTGAGTGAGTCTAAATCACCCAAGGTCGCCACCCAGCTGGTTTCTGTGCTTAAGGATAGGCATTTTGAAAGGCATTCTTTTAAATATGGGTATATGCATAATTTTGTATTTATTTATTTATTTTGTCATGTTTATGTAGTGTATATTGGAGGGGTGACACTTTGAGAGCTGTATGCAATGAAATTTAATTTTAATATATGCCAATTAGTGTATGTTCATAGTGACAATAAAGTTATTCTAAGTCTAAGTCTATTGTCTTCAAGAATCTGAGTCCTCATTTTACTGACCTCATTTTATTGACCTCAGAAAGATGGAAGGCTGGGTCAACCTTGAGCATGCATACAGTAGTGGCCAAAATTGTGGAAACCTTTTGGAAAAAGTGTATTTTCTAAAACTAGCTAATAACACCACTTTTTTTGGAGTAGTATCATAAAAACTATATATCAATGGAAAGATAATTTAATCAAGAATGTAATGCAATAACTTTTATGAAGGATTTGCTATAAGAATAGCAGTTACAGTATAAAGAAGAAAAGTGAAACATGTAGAAAAATGAGATACACGAAAATTATCATGTCAGTTAATACTTAGTTGGGTAACCTTTAGCATTAATTACGGCCTTACAACATCTTCCCATGGAGTGAACCAAGTCTTTTAGTTCTGTAGCTGTTATATTGTGAAACTAAGATTGAATGATTCTTCTATTAACTGGGTTTTATTGTTGGGTTGCTTCTAACTAACAACTTTCTTCAATTGGCTCCAGGGGTGAAATCCAGCAGGTTCTGACAGATTCTGGTAGATTCTGGTAGTGGAAATTTTGAGTAGTTCAGAGAACTGACAAATATCACCTCTGGCTGGCCCCAGAGTGGTGTGGGAATGAGATTTTGCAATATCCTTCCCCCAGGAGTGGGGAAGGAATGGAGATTTTGCATATCCTTCCCCTGCCATGCCCAACAAGCCACGCCCAACAAGCCACACCACGCCCAACAAACCACACCCACAGAACCGGTAATAAAAAATTTGGATTTCACCACTGGTCGACTCCATAGATTTTCAATTGGGTTAAGGTCTGGGCTATTCCCAGGCCATTCCAGCAGTGGAATATGATTATCTTGAAATGCCAAAAAAAAAAAAAAGTGTTATTAGTCATCAAACCTCAAAAATACACTTTTCCCAAAAGGTTTCCACAATTTTGGCTACTACTGTACAATACATACTGTCATTTAGAACATTTTCTATATACCCAACCACAGCTTTTTAATATCATTTTTTTAAAAAAAATAATAAATAAGTAAATAGCAATTGGGGGCAGCCACATACAAAATGTTTAGATGCAGTTCTCTCCACCCATTTGTCCTAAATGTATTTCTTTTATTTTACTCTTTTTGAGTACCAATGCAAAAATCAATTTCAATGGAAGCTCAACTCATGAGTTTAAGAATCACCCTCGGAAATTGGAAGGGTGGGCAGGGCAGCACTTAAACTTTATAGAGAATTTTCTATAGAGTTTGGTGCCTTGGTGGTGCAGCAGACTAAAGCACTGTTAAGATAACACCAGCTGCCTGCAATTATTGCAAGTTCAAATCTCATCAGGCTCAAGGTTGACTCAGCCTCCCATCCTTTCGAAGGTAGGTAAAATGAGGACCCGGTTTGTGGGGACAATAAACTGACTTTGTATAAAAACAACACCGCTAAATGGGGGGCGAAAGCCCTACTAAGCAGGTATATACAAAAGTATGAAGAGTATTGCTTAACGCATTGTAAACCGCCCTGAGTCTCCGGGAAAGGGCAGCATATAAATCAAACCAATAAATAAATAAATAAATCTATAAAGAGCTTTGCCAAATTGGAACACAGTTTTGGTTAATAATATGTCTGCAGGAAGGTAGTCTTCATCTAAGTCTACATGTCTGGTTTGCCTAGTTTGTAGGCAAAATTGGTTTAACCCAATTTGAACCCTTTTTTTTCACATGTTCTTGCTAGCATAACAAAAATATCTCAAATGCAAACATACAAAAATGAACAAATCAGAATGAAACATTTTGGGGTAATATTTAATAAGTATTATTTTTCTCATGTAAATCTATTTTTGGTAGAAGACTTTTTTGTCCCAGAATAAGATTTAATAAAGATACTAAGGATTTGGTGTGTATGTGTGTGTGTGCATTTATTTAAAGCATTTGGATTTTGCACTTCAGTTAAAAGGCTTCAACATGGAACAGCAATCAATAGAAAAGGCTCAGTTCCTGACCTTGGGATTAAAGGCTGTGAAATCGCAAAAAGAGAACAAGAATATTTTGTTATCTGTTCTTAATGTCAAAAAGATTATAGTTTCTTCCTCTATTACAGCTCAATAAGGGAGAAGCAAAATCTAATAGAACTGGTTTCTTAAGAATGCAGAGGGTTCCTTATTTTCTTTCTCTCCGTTTGCCACAGCCTGTAAAATATAATTCATACTATGTAATTAATATAAATACCATAATTAAATTATTCCCTCCTTTCCTGGTCATGAAGGAATTGTTTAAAGTTTTGCAAATGCATTTTATTTATTTATTTATTTATTTATTTATTCGATTTGTATACCGCCCTACTCCCGAAGGACTCAGGGCGGTGAACAGCCAAACAATAAAATAACATAGACATAAAAAATTTAAAAACCAGATAAAATCAAATTAAATTATTTTGGCCCAGACAGATTAAAACACCCCAATAATTTAAAAACAGATTAAAATTTACATATTTAAAAGGGAAGAGATTAGGCCAAGCCCACCTGCTGGAATAAAAAGGCCTTCACAGCGCGGCGGAAGGTGCGCAGATCCGGGATCCTCTGTATCTCCGGGGGGAGCTCATTCCAGACGGTAGGTGCCCCCACAGAGAAGGCTCTCCCCCTAGGGGTCGCCAGCCGACATTGTTTGGCTGACGGCACCCGGAGGAGTCCCTCTCTATGAGAGCGTACTGGCCGGTGGGAGGCTATTGGTGGTAGTAGGCGGTCCCGTAGATAACCAGGTCCTAAGCCATGGAGTGCTTTAAAGGTGGTAACCAAAACCTTGAAGCGCACCCGGAAGACCACCGGGAGCCAGTGCAGCTCGCGCAGGAGAGGTGTCACATGGGAGCGCCACGTCGCTCCCATTACCACCCGCGCGGCCGCACTCTGCGCCAGTTGGAGCCTCCGGGTGCTCCTCAAGGGGAGCCCCATGTAGAGAGCATTGCAATAGTCCAGGCGGGAGGTGACGAGGGCATGAGTGACCGTGCGTAACGAGTCCCGATCCAGAAAGGGACGCAACTGGCGAATCAGGCGAACCTGATGAAAAATCCTCCTGGTCACGGCCGTCAAGTGCTCTTCTAAAGACAGCCGTGAATCCAGGAGGACACCCAAGTTGCGAGCCCTCTCCGTGGGGGCCAATGATTCGCCCCCAATAGTCAGTGATGGCGTCAACTGCCTATATCGGGACGTCGGAAACCACAGCCACTCGGTCTTGGATGGGTTGAGCCTGAGCCTGTTCCTCCCCATCCAGATCCGTACGGCCTCCAGGCACCGGGACATCACTTCAAGGGCATCGTTGGGGTGATCCGGGGTGGAGATGTACAGCTGGGTGTCGTCAGCGTACTGATGGTACTCCACCCTGAAACCACGGATGATCTCGCCCAGTGGCTTCACATAAATGTTGAACAGGAGAGGCGAGAGGACCGACCCTTGCGGCACCCCACATATGAGGGGCCTCGGGGTCGACCTCTGTCCCCCTGTCAACACAGACTGCGACCGGTCAGAGAGAAAGGAGGAGAACCACCGCAACACAGTGCCTCCCACCCCCAACTCTTCCAATCGGTGCAGCATGATACCATGGTCGATGGTATCAAAAGCCGCTGAGAGATCTAACAGGACCAGGACAGATGAGCACCCCCTGTCCCGAGCCCTCCAGAGATCATCAACCAACGCGACCAATGCCGTTTCCGTGCTGTACCCAGGCCTGAAGCCCGACTGGAACAGATCCAGATACGTCGTTTCATCCAGGTGCTGGGGGAGCTGTTGCGCAACCACACTCTCAACAACCTTCGCCACAAAACGAAGGTTGGAGACCGGACGATAATTTACCAACATTGCCGGGTCCAGGGAAGGCTTCTTGAGGAGAGGCCTCACCACCGCCTCTTTCAAGGCGGCAGGAAAGACACCCTCACCCAACGAAGCATTTATAATCCCCTGGAACCAGCCTCGTGTCACCTCCCGAGAAGCCAGCACTAACCAGGAGGGACACGGGTCCAATAAACAGGTGGTCGCGTTCAGTCTACCCAGAATCCTGTCCACGTCCTCAGGGGTCACAGGATCAAACTCATCCCAGATAAAGCTTCTTGCGCTGCGAGATTCCCCCCTCTCGCAGGCCTGGCCCTCTATGTTATCGAGGGCCCACCTTAATGACGGATCTTGGGACCCCGAGAGGTGGCATGTCGCAAAAAGGGGATTGAGGGGTTTTTTAAAGACTTTTTTAAATAGACTTTTAAGGGGTTCTGGGGGTGGGGGAGGTTATGTGGGTTTGGGGGAAAACCCACGGGGGTTGCAGACCAGTCCGGTTGCTATTAATGGTGCCGTAGGGGGTGCGGACTCTGGGGGAAAGGGGACTGTTAGAATGCCCTCTAGTGAGGGCTTCTCTATTAACACACTGAGTGGGAGGGGCAGGTATGGCGGGAGCAGGGGGCCATATCATGTGGTGGGGGCTCGTGCTCGCTATCTTCGAGCGATTGCGTGCCCCGGCCCCCTTAGCTCTTCCCATTCCCCAGGCTGCTTAGAGTCTCAGCGCCCGAGTCTCCGGCTGATGTTATGTAATGCCAGGTCCGTGGTAAATAAAGCCCCCCTCATTTGTGATCTTATTCAGGAGGGGGGAGCAGACCTGGCAGGTATCACGGAGACCTGGTTGGGCCATGAGGGGGGAGTTCCCCTCGTGGAGATGTGCCCATCAGGCTTCCGTGCATTTCATCAGCCGAGAGCTCAGGGCAGGGGCGGGGGGGTGGCGGTCATTCTAAAAGAAGGTCTTGATCCGAGGGAGACCACTGTACCTCAGATAGCCGGATGTGAGTCCCTTTTCGTGAAGTGGGGTCGCGGGGTGCAGATGGGTCTGTTGATCACGTACCTGGCTCCCTGCCACGTGGCAACGACCCTGCCCGAGCTCCTCAATGTTATAGCCGAGGTGGCGGCTGATACCCCCAGACTTGTGGTCATGGGGGATTTCAACCTGCCATCCATCGGTGAAACATCTGAGGTAGCTCGGGAGTTCATGGCTTCCATGATGGCCATGGACCTGACCCAAGTAATTCACGGCCCTACTCATATGGGGGGACACACTCTGGACCTAGTTTTTATCTCTGGTCAGTGGTTGAGTGGCCTTGATATAGGGGATGTAGATATCGAACCCTTGTCATGGTCTGACCACTCGCTCCTTCGACTTGACTTTCTGACCGCCGTACCCCGTCGCAGGGAGGCGGAACTGACCAGGTGGTTCCGCCCCAGGCGCCTGATGGACCCTGATAGGTTCCAGATGGAGCTTGGGCCATTTCCTGAGACTCTAGCTCATGACTCGGCTGATGACCTGGTGGCCGCCTGGGATAGGGCGGCTGCCAGGGCTTTGGACCGGGTCGTGCCTTTGCGGCCTCTGACCCGGCACCGAACTCACTTAGCTCCTTGGTTTTCCGAGGAGCTGAGGGAGATGAAGCGCCGGAAAAGACGCCTAGAGAGCAGTTGGAGGGCCAGTCGTTCCGAGTCTGATTTGACACTGGTAAGGTCTCATATTAAGACCTACCTAGTGGCGATAAAAGCGGCGAAATCTAGCTATTTTGCCGCTCTTATCGCGTCATCAGATAACCGCCCAGCCACCCTGTTTAGGGTGACCCGCTCCCTCCTCCATCTGGGAGCGCGGGAGGACCCCTTGCAGGGCCGAGCTGAGGATTTTGTACAGTATCTGGATGATAAAATAACTCAGATTCGGGAAGACTTGGCCGCCGACTGGGTTAGTTCAGACGAGATGACTGAGGCAGGCCTTGAGAGTGTTATCTGGGAGGAGTTCGATCCTGTGGCTCCCGAGGACATGGACAGGATCTTGGGACGACTGAACGCAACCACATGTTTATTGGACCCGTGTCCCTCCTGGTTGGTGCTGGCTTCCTAGGAGGTTACACGAGGCTGGCTCCAGGGGATTATTAACGCTTCTTTGAGCGAGGGTGTCCTGCCGGCCGCCTTGAAAGAGGCGGTGGTGAGGCCTCTCCTCAAGAAGCCATCCCTGGATCTGGCTATTTTGGCTAACTATCGTCCAGTCTCCAACCTTCGCTTTATTGCGAAGGTTGTTGAGAGTGTGGTGGCGCGACAGCTTCCCCAGTACCTGGATGAAGCTGTCTATCTGGATCCGCTCCAGTCCGGCTTCAGACCTGGGTACAGCACGGAAACGGCATTGGTCGCGTTGGTGGATGATCTCTGGAGGGCCCGGGATAGGGGTTATTCCTCTATCCTGGTCCTATTAGACCTCTCAGCGGCTTTTGATACCATCGACCATGGTATCATGTTGCGCCGGCTGGAGGGACTGGGAGTGGGGGGGCACTGTTTTGCGGTGGTTCTCCTCCTATCTCTCCGACTGGTCGCAATCTGTGTTGACAGGGGGGCAGCGGTCGACCCCAAGGCGCCTTGTTTGTGGGGTGCCGCAAGGGTCGGTCCTCTCGCCCCTCCTGTTCAACATTTATGTGAAGCCGCTGGGTGAGATCATCCGTGGTTTTGGGGTGGAGTTCCATCAGTACGCTGATGACACTCAGCTGTACATTTCCACCCCAGACCATCCCAATGATGCCTTGGAAGTGATGTGCCAGTGCCTGGAGGCCGTGCGGGTCTGGATGGGGAGAAACAGGCTTCGACTCAACCCTTCCAAGACCGAGTGGCTGTGGCTGCCGGCGTCCCGGTATAGCCAGCTGACGCCATCGCTGGTTATTGGGGGCGAATCATTGGCCCCCACAGAGAGGGCCCGCAACTTGGGTGTCCTCCTGGATGCGCGGCTGTCCTTAGAAGGGCATATGACAGCCGTGGCCAGGGGGGCTTTTTGTCAGGTTCGCCTGATACGCCAGTTGCGCCCCTTTCTGGACCGGGACTCCCTACGCATGGTCACTCAAGCACTCGTCACTTCTCGTCTGGACTATTGTAACGCTCTCTACATGGGGCTCCCCTTGGGGTGCACCCGGAGGCTCCAACTGGTGCAGAATGCGGCTGCGCGGGGGATTATGGGAGCGACGGGGCGCTCCCATGTGACTCCTCTCCTGCGCGAGCTGCATTGGCTTCCGGTGGACTTCCGGGTGCGCTTCAAGGTGTTGGTGATTACCTTTAAAGCGCTCCATGGCTTAGGGCCAGGGTACTTACGGGACCGCCTTCTGCCACCAATAGCCTCCCACCGGCCGGTTCGCTCCCACAGAGAGGGCCTCCTCAGGGTGCCGTCGGCCAGACAATGCCGGCTGACGACCCCCAGGAGGAGAGCCTTCTCTGTGGTGGCACCTACCCTATGGAACAATCTACCCCCAGAGATACGAGTGATCTCCGACCTCCGGATTTTTCGTCGGGCCCTAAAAACTCATTTTTTTCAACTAGCCGGTCTGTCCTGATTTTAGGGTTAGTTTTAAAATTTTTTAAAATTTTAATATTTATTTTAATTGACAAGTTTTAAATTATGAGCCAAATTTATAAATTATTTTAATTTTATTTTAATTGTGATGTTTGTATAGATGTTTTTTATCTGGCTGTTCACCGCCCTGAGTCCGAAAGGAGAAGGGCAGTATAGAAATTCGAATAAATGAAATGAAATGAAAAAATAACATTCTCAAGACCTGCCCCAGTCCCTCCCCCTGAGACTACCCAGTCGGAGTCCAGATCTTCCCGAATCTGAGTGATTTTGTCATACAGATACTGAACAAAATCCTCGGCTCTACCCTCCAAGGGGTCCTCCCGCGCTTCCTGGTGGAGCAGGGAGCGGGTCACCCTAAACAGGGCGGCCGGGCGATTATCTGATGACGCAATAAGAGCAGCAAAATAGTTACATTTCGCTGCTTTTATTGCCACTAGGTAATTCCTAATATGAGATCTTACCATTTTAAATGATTTTTCTTTTTTAAAAAAGTGGGAAGGAAAGAAGTAAAATCCTTATAAAAGTACAGTATTCCTAAATTGAATTTTGTAAAAGGAGAAAGTCACCTTGAAGATTGAATGTATCTATCTATGGTTGAAAGATGTACATTGTGACAGTAAGTTTGCTAGTCTGCAAACTAATAAAAATGTGACAATACATTAGATTGAAGATGGGCAATTATAGAATAGAATAGAATAGAATTTTTTATTGGCCAAATGTGATTGGACACATAAGGAATTTGTCTTGGTGCATATGCTCTCAGTGTACACATAAAAGAAAAGATACGTTCATCAAGAATCATAAGGTAGAACACTTAATGATAGTCGTAGGGTAAAAATGATACAAGAAACAAAATTACAGTCATACAGTCAGAAGTGGAAGGAAATGGGTGGTGGGAACGATGAGAAGATTAATAGTAGTGCAGACTTAGTAAATAGTTTGACAATGTTGAGGGAATTATTTGTTTAGCAGAGTGATGGCATTTGGGAAAAACCTGTTCTTGTGTCTGGTGTGCAGTGCTCTATGGTGTCGTTTTGAGGGTAGGAGTTGAAACAGTTTATTTCCAGGATGTGAGGGGTCTGTAAATATTTTTACAGCCCTCTTTTTGACTCGTGCAGTATACAGGTCCTCAATGGAAGGCAGGTTGGTAGCAATTGTTTTTTCTGCAGTTCTAAATATCCTCTGAAGTCTGTGTCTGTCTTGTTGGGTTGCAGAGCATTATATAATGCTAGTTTAGTACCAATAATTATCTAATCACTCATTGTTATTGAATTAAAAGAAATGAATCCAAGAAAATTATTGCTGAAAATAGCAAAAATGAAAGACACTATGCACCGGAGACAAATTCCTTGGGTGCCCAATCACAGTTGGCCAATACAGTATTCTATTCTATTCTATTCTATTCTATTCTATTCTATTCTATTCTATTCTATTCTATTCTATTCTATTCTATTCTATTCTATTCTATTCTATGCCATTCCATTCTATTCCATTCCATTCATCAAAATATGATGATGTTACTTAGTTTGGATAATGAAACACCTGCAAGAAAACAACCAAGCTCAGAGAGTGCCAAGGACCCCTCATATAAAAATGACTGGAAATAATGAAGTCAAAAAGCCAAAAGAATGGTAAAAAGTAAAAGAGGCAGAGAAAATGCAAACAACTTCAACAGAAATAAGAATGGTTTGGAAGTGGTGAAACAAGGATCCTTTATCAGAATAAATGGAATTGAGAGATAGAATTATTTGGGGTGAAGCTGAAGTGTAGGAATACTCCAAGGAGTATTACAGAGGTTTGCACGGGAATACTAGCGACATATCAAAGAGCAACATTGAAATGAGTAGTATAAATGTTAGTGTAGAGAAAAATAGGATGGAATCGTAATTCTTGTTTGGATGTTGAAAAATGATCAAGCGATTGGTACAGATGGTATAACTGGAGAACTGCTAAAATATGAAAGCGGTTTGCTTAGGGAGGGGTTGTGCAGCGTGTTAATGATCTGTGTAAAGATTGCATCTGTACCAGATGATTGGAAGAATGATGTGATGTTTCCCTGTACAAAGAGAACAAAAGTGAAGGGACAAAGTACAGAAGAAAATTAGTTTGTTAAGTATATCTGCAAAGTTATTTTGCAGAATTCTCATTAAAAGGATACAAGAAACATCAATGAACAGAAGTTGGGACGGCCAGATTGGCTTGAATGATAGAATGATGCTCATAAAAATGGGATTTAAATTGGATGAATGAAATAAGAATATCGTATGATAGATGTTAAGTATACATCTAAGAGAATTGTTAAGATTTCATTTGACCAGCCAACAATTCCACTTAAGTGCAAATAGGTTTATTATCATACCAAGGAAAAGAGAAGTCTAAAGTGAGTGGGGATGTAACTATTTTCCATAGAGTTCTGCAATTATTGTGTACATATACTGTACCTAGTACAAGAAAGATTTGATTGGGTTATGGCATATGAATGTTAATGATATCAGAATGAGTTGAATAAAGGGATCTAAGCCTCTATTAAGATGTTACTTTTTTCCCCAGGTTCATTGAACATCTTCCTTCCCAGTGCTTCTATTTTCAATACAATATCTGAATCATTCTTTCTTGTTTCTTAAGGGTTTTATCCAGTGGTGAAATTCAAATTTTCTTACTACCAGTTCTGTGGGCATGGCTTGGTGGGCGTGGAGTGGCTTGGTGGGCATGGCAGGGGAAGGATACTGCAAAATCCCCCTTCCCTCCCCACTCTGGGCCCAGCCAGAGGTAGTATTTGCCACTTCTCCAAACTACTCAAAATTTCCGCTACCGGTTCTCCAAACTGCTCAAAATTTCCACTACCTGTTCTCCAAACTACTCAAAATTTCCACTACCGGTTCTCCAAACTGCTTAAAATTTCTGCTTCTGGTTCTCCAGAACTTATCAGACCCTACTGGATTTCACCCCTAGTTTTATGGCCAAGCTGATTTTAAATTTATTTTCCCTGGAAAGTGTATTTAGAAAGCAAACTGGTTCTTCTGTTTGTCCAATCTGGTGCTCTATTTTCTCCTTCATGTATGACAATAATTGATATCCTTAGCAAGTGGTTCAATATTAGGTGAGAGAGTAAGAAAAAGAGAGACCATTGAAGTTAGGCAGCTATAATAAATTTAAATAATAATAATAATAACCGATGTGAATGACTCATGTCTCCTTGGTTGTTAATGTATTTATAGATATATGTGGTGGCATTATAGGTCTAATATAGATGAAGTGAATAAATCTTTGTATGCAGATGATGCTATGATATTGGTTGAGAACCCAAATAATTTGTAGGAAATTTTAAACAGACCCTCCAGTGGTGCAAATATATGGTCAAATAAGGCTACTGAAACTTACCTATATGCTCAGTTTTGATATCAATCCCCTATTTTTCTTTTCCATATACTTCTTTTGACATGAGAAATCCCAAATGAGTTGTGGCATTTAAATGAATCCCAATGATTGTGATGATTGACCAGCAGTATGTTGAGTTTAGTATTCTGAAAAGCAACAATGCTGCATTTCCCATGATTTCTCTTGAAAAACTGGATTAGGAGCAAGAAAATGCTAAGGAAGGAATACATTCAACAGGGAGAAGTAACCAGTGATTTGCCATCTCCACTTGATGCATTTCCAAGGCAGCCTTAAAATTCCTATTTGTTTCTTTGGTGGGTCAATGAATGGGATATGCAGGTTAGTTCTGATTTACACACAGATGGTTTTTTTTTTTAATTTGATTTATATGTCGCCCTTCTCCAGAGACTCAGGGCGGCTTACAATGCGTTAAGCAATAGCCTTCATACTTTTGTATATTTTTACAAAGTCAGCTTATTGCCCCCACAAACTGGGTCCTCAATTTACCTACCTTAGAGAGGATAGAAGGCTGAGTCAACCTTGAGCCTGGGGAGATTCGAACTTGCAGTAATTGCAGGCAGCTGAATGTTAATAACAGGCTATTAGTCTGCTGCGCCACCAGGCTCTTACACCAGGTTTACACCAGGTTTGAGTAAATGATTGACTTTTGCCTACATGCTTGAACACAAACTAAGGTCTTGACATTTGTTCTCTTCCTTGTAAAAGTTCTACCCTAAATTGTCTCACTTGCCACATGTTCTTCAGCTATATAAAAAAAATGTAGAGGTCTCTTTGGTATGAAAGAGGGACATTAAAGAGGGACTTGGAGAAGTGGTTACACAATCCAGAGGTTGAAGCAAGTGTTAAACTCAAAGTAACCCCACTTTGAACATAAGAAAAGATAGAGAAAAATTAAGGCAGACTTTCACAATTCTGTTACTATGTCCAACTACAATATACCAGCATTCTTGGGATCATTGTTGGGTCTGTTTCTTGACTTGATCTATCTCCAAGCTGTCAATTCTGGAGTTATTATGAAATTATTTTAAGTTTGCAAAGTTTTTTTTAACCACATTTCTTAAAACAGATATCATCAGATATATTTTGCAATGATTGACAAACTTTATTGAATTGACTGTGGGAAGAGAGACAGGGAAAGAGGCTTGAGGTAGATTGTCCATACTAGAATCACAAAGAAGCCAAGATCTTACCTTCTGTTTGTCAAAATATTGTTTCTACTAAACAGTTTCATTTTTAAACAGATCCTTAATGGAATATTGCACAAATTCAGGCTGAATACACCCACAGCTAAAGTCCAAATTATATTAAATATGTGAGCACTTGTATCTTTTTTAAAAAAAAATAAGGGCCATCAGGAATAATAATTGTGATAAGAAGGCTTTACACCTTTATTCCATTATTCCTATTTGTCTTTTCAAGGTAAAAAAAAGCTGATATTCTTTTTTATTATTCTAAAACTTAAGCATCTAATAGTAATAGCAAAACATGCGAAGAAAAGCTTCAAATATTAAAAGTTTATGTCTTTGGAGGTTCTTAGTCCAAGAAGCTTCTTGGATGAGGAACGAAACGTCTTCAAAAAAATCCAACAAAGTCTAGTTGCCTCTTGAAAAAGCACCTTTGGGACATTAAATATTTATGCTGTTTGAACAGAACGTATTATCCAAAATAATAGTGTAAACAAAACATAAGGATTGAATGAAAAGTAGTGTCACCTATGTTAACACTGCTGTCCTGATTTTATGATGGGTTTTTAAAATTTGAAATTGGTTTTAAATTGTAGTGTTTTAAATTATGGGCCAAATTATTTAATTATTTTAAATCTATTTTAACTTTTGTATATAAAGTGTTTTACTTGGCTGTTCACCGCCCTGAGTCTGAAAGGAGAAGGGCGATATAGAAATTTGAAAAAATAAATAAATAAATAAACACAACTGGCCAGCTAGAAACTCTGATGCATTTTCAGCATCTGTTTCTTCATTTTAGTTGGCAGGAAGTTGCTATAAATTGTGTTATTCTTAGTAGTGAAATGAAAGCCTTTTCAGTGCACTTTGACCAATGCAGTATGTGTGAATTTTTTACTTCCAAAGGAGCTGAAGCTGAAATTCATTACTGAATGCAGATTGCTTATGGTAATAAGACTGCTGATGTGAGTACTGTGCATCACTGGACCAAAAAAAAAATATGAAGATGTTGATCTGAAAACTGATGGGTGTGATTAAGAACAAAGTAGACAACTGGTAACAACGCTACTAAGTTTCACAAGGAAAAGATTGATGAATTGATTAAGGACAATCAGAGAATCACTCAAAACTAAATTGCTGTCATTTCTTACAAACCGATAGGTCACATTATTGATGATCTTCAATAGTAAAAGTTTGTGCAAGATAGGTTTCTCTTATGCTGACACCACTTCAAAAATTGAAATTGACCAGCAATTGTGGTCATGCTGTGAAAATGAAGGTGAGGAATTTCTTCAAAGCATCATAACTGTCAACAAAACACAGCTTTATCATTATGATTCTGAAACAGTCTACGGAATGTCATCACAAAGCTTTACCCGTTGGGAGAAAAAGAATCTAAAACCCTGGCTTTGGCAGGAAAACTCACAACTGCAATTTTTGAGATACAAATTGTGGTATTCACGTGGATTTTCTTGAACCTTGCATCAAATATCAACTCAAACTGCTACACTGCTACACTCCTCAGGCTTCGTCAGCCTCTGATTGATGCAAATGGACTGAAAGAATGATTAGGACTTGGTTGAAAGATGATAAAGTGAAGTACAAGTAGAAACGTGCAGTAAATGGTTATGATTATCTGAAGAACACAAGTAAAAAAGGAGCTCATTTCAAGGATTATTTTTCTGTTTCATTTATTAAAATATCCCTGTTTAAAGTTATAGAGGTGGAGACATTAATTTTCATACTATTCTTGTACATCATAAATAAAAGGAAAAAGAAAGCAAACAATGAAGTGTTTGCCATGTTCAATAACATTCTTGAAGTTAAACCAACAAATATGCAATTCTACCAAACACAGTATTGTGTTATCTAAACGTTCAAAGGTCTTTGCCCCAAAAATACAATTCAGGGTGTGTATAAATAAAAATATCAAAATAAACCAAAACTCCTGTATACTCTTAGCATGAACAGAACTCTGTGTTAAAACTCTTGCCTCACAAATTGTATTTACTTATTTATATGAAAAAAAGTTTTCATTTCAAGAAAGGAATTTTGGGACATAAACCAGTCTTAAACCACTTGTAACATTAACTGAAACTTGTGAAACAAGTGGGTTTATTATCTACAACACTTTTACATTCTCAGTTTCACCAGCACCCACAGAATCAGATAATGCACTATTGTTGCTTAGACTTTTTAAACTAGTGAAATTCAGGGCACAATTCATATTGGGGGGGGGTGTTCTTCCTTTTTCACAAATTGTTCCTGCAATCCGTTTGTGTGATACTTACAGTCCTTTGCCTGAGCGTTTTGCAGGCTGGGTTATATTGATAGCTATTCTACTGATAGTGGGGATGACATTTTATTATTATAACAGATGCAGGGTAAATACCTTTTGCTGAGATTTTTATTATCATGTACAGCTTTTGAATCTTTCATGAAAATGAAAAGTGAGTAATACATTTTTTCAAATATAAAAAATAATGGCTCAGTGACTTTATGAACATTCAAGTACTTTTCTTGGCAGTAATATGGAAATGTTTTCCCATCACCTTCACTCTTTTTCTCAGT
Organism: Pantherophis guttatus; assembly: GCF_059756535.1. Taxonomy (NCBI): domain Eukaryota; kingdom Metazoa; phylum Chordata; class Lepidosauria; order Squamata; family Colubridae; genus Pantherophis; species Pantherophis guttatus. Next base: position 160,645,654 of record NC_142063.1, read on the forward strand.
CTTTTCTTTTTTCTTTTTCTTCAACTGACCAATCTGTCCCGTAAACCTGGTCTTTCCTCAAAATCTCCCATTAAAGTACTAACTAGTCTTGACCTTGCTGAGACAAATAAGTGAGGTGGGACCTCCAGAAGTCATTTTAAAATGACTGCAGTGACAAACAACACAGCTTCGCTGGCAACACTAAACGTACAGAAAGGTCTAATTCCTCTCCTTCATTTCTTCCTCACACTTTTCCCATCCTTTTTTTTCTTGTCCATGAAAAATGACTTCTTTCCATCTGTTGGCAGGCTTTGGCACAGCAGGTTGTTAAAGGTGTGATTATCTTGACAGCTACTGTGGGTTTTACAGTTCTCTACACTGACAATAATTTGTTTCCTTCCTCTTTGTAGATAGGAAATAAAATATATATTGGATGCATTTATGAATAAGCAAATTATTTGAAACATAATACCAAGATAGGAAAAGAAAAGAGAATTAGCCCCATTAGTTTGGGAGAATATTCCTCAGAAAAAACATCAGTAATATGCCCTCAAAATGTAGCATGTGTTCCCTTTCCAGCAAATTCCACTTTAGGCTATGCAATTGTCCCAAGTTGCTATTTCTTTTCCAGTTGTCCTTCACATTTGCTGAGTTCATTTAAAGCAATGTTTCATAAACTTGGTAACTAAAATGTGTGGACTTCAGTTCCCAGAATTCCCCAGCTAGTCATTAAGTTCACACACATCTTTAAGTTTCCAAAGACTCTACTTTTGATACTGTGCTGTTAAATATATAATACATCTGGAAAAAGCGCACCCACATTTATCTACCCTCAAATACCATAGTCCTGTGGTTTGTTCAGTTGTTCTACTATTAGTGTATGAACTTCATTTTTACAATGAATTTTCAATCAACGATCCCACTGTTTAATTTTTATTTGAGGAAACTGGATGGTCTGGTTCAAAAGGAAATCAGTATAACTGACACAGCAATACCCAATTGATTTCTCATTAATTTCTCTTACTTTCTCTGGATTCTAGCTCATTATGAATGAGGAAGCCCTGAGGAAGTAGTGGCATTTATTTTTGAGTAGTCCCATATAGAACCACAGTCTAGGATAACGTTTAAGATGTTGGACTTGAACAAAGGAAATTTAGATTCAAATCCCCACTTGACCATGAACTCACTGGGAGCTATGGTTCAATATATCTTACATGGTTATTGTGGAGAAAAAAAGAAATATTCTAATATAAGCCATTTCGTGCTCTCAAGGTAAGATAGAATATATGTGCAAACTAAGACCTTAATTAATAGCTCTGCTTTCTTGTAAGCTGGTGCTGAAAATTTTCATTGAAACTAGAACTGTTACTCTTATACCAGTGTCAGGGCACAAGCGGATTAATTTATGTTAGTACTGAAGCTTGTTTTTCAGTCATTCTAGGGATCAAGGATGGTTGCACATCATTGTTGCACATCATTCATATAGAGCCAAGGTGGTGCAGTGGTTAGAGTCCAGCACTGCAGGCTACTTCAGCTGACTGCTAGCTGCAGTTCAGTAGTTCAAATCTCATCGGCTCAAGGTTGACTCAGCCTTCCATCCTTGGTAAAATGAGGACTCAGATTGTTGAGAGCAATACGTTGACTCTGTAAACTGCTTAGAGAGGGCTGTAAAAGCACTATGAAATGGTATATAAGTTTAAGTGCTATTGTTATTGCTATTCTTCACATGTTCAACTTCTCTGTCCATGTACCAGGAGAAACTAACAGGAATGAATACTGAGGTTTAATAATCTTTGGAAGGGTATCTCTACTGTAACAAAGATCTACTGAAATAAGGATATATCAATGCCTTCCTCTGCTAAATATCGATATAAAACTGTTGTTAGGTAGATTATGAATTCACATCTTTCGTAGTATCTTGCAGAATAGCCAGATTGAATACTTGGAGCAATATTCTTACTAACAGCCAAAGTCTATCTCTGAAAATATTCTTGACTCCAGAGTCATTTTGTTTCTAATTGCTGCAGTGAACATAATATTAATGTACTTTTCCTTCATAGAGCTCAGCTTAATTTCCCAATGGTCAAGCTAATCGATAACAATGCATTATCAATATATGACTAATAGGTCCAAATTTGTGTGGTGTGGTGTTTCTACATGTCTAAAAGTTTTTTCTAGGTATCTTCCTGAAGCCAATGATAGTAACACAGGAATTCAATATTCCAGTTTACCCTACTGACACAATTCTAAAATTTTCCACCTATAATCAATACTCACACTGCCATTTCAGATTATAGATTCCTTTGATCACTCCTAGGTAAGAATAATTGATCCCAAGGGTGATTTTTCTAGAAACTGGTATGTTCACTCAGCAGAGGAAACTTCCTGAAGCCAATGATAGTAACACGGGAATTCAATATTCCAGTTTACCCTACTGACACAATTCTAAAATTTTCCACCTATAATCAATACTCACACTGCCATTTCAGATTATAGATTCCTTTGATCACTCCTAGGTAAGAATAATTGATCCCAAGGGTGATTTTTCTAGAAACTGGTATGTTCACTCAGCAGAGGAAACAAGTTCTATAAACCGTTATTTAAGTGACTAAAGTATGGGGGATTAACACTGGAGTTGAAGGTGGCTCCCCGCAATAAGGAGATATACTCTCTTTCCCCACCCCACAACCCACTTCAAAGTTGCTCAGAAACAAATTCCAAGGGATCATCAAATTTTTGGAATCAATATTCAAGGAATTTGGAGCAGAAAGGGGTTGCTATAGCTAGTGAATAAATACCTTGTGTATATTTAATGCATTTCAATTCATATTTCTGGTCTTCCACATATAATATAATAATATTATTAGAAAGAAAGGGTCAGCATATGGGGGATGGAGCAAGGGGATGGTAAAGTATTATATAATATGTTATGAATTTGGGTTGTACCTTGAAGAAGCCACAGGGGGAGGGGAGGGCGAGGGGGGGTTAGGGAGGAGGGGGGGAAAGGGGGAAAAATTTGTATTTGAAAAACTTTTTCAATAAAAAAAAACATGTTAGTCATCATAAATATACTGTAGTTAAGGGTAGTTTTGGTTCATTGTTATACAGAATTATGATATTATAAATGCTTGAATGGGAAGTACTATAAGTGTAACAATAACATTCAAGATAGTCAACAAACAAAAAGAAATAAGCATATGATATCAGGCTTTCCACAAAAGAAGAAAAATCATCCAGGTGGTTTTCATGACTAAGGTGGGACTTGAACTCATGGCCTCCTGCTTTCTAGCTTGGTACCTTAATCACTAGATCAAACTGGCTCTCAAGTTACATTTTAACCAGCAAAAAAAATTGCAGTTTCACCATGCAACTATTTTATGTTTGTGCCTCTTTTAATATATGGGTTTTGATATAGCTATATGAATCATTATCATTCTCCTTAATTGACTTTTCTTAAAAGAAATATTTGACAGGAATGAAGGGAATAATTGTGAAGTATGGTATCTCAACAGAATACTAAGGTGAGAGGTTTTGAGAAGTTGAGTTCAACCTCTCAAAAAGAGAAATTCCATCAATCAGGAATCCAGTGTTCTGCTCAGGGAAATGTCTTTGCACTGATAATGTTGCCGTCTCTCCAGATGAATTAAACAATGTGAAATGGTGACGGAGAGGTTGTATAAATATTAGTGAGTGTCTGATAACCACATGTTTATTGTATTACCTAGACAGGCCATGGAAAAAAAAATTGCTTCCACCAACTTAAAATGAGAGAACAAGGACTGGTGATAGAACCCACATAGCCAGTTAGGGTCAGAAATTAAAGCCCAGGTTATTCTGAGTGCCTGGAGACAAAAAGGGATGTGGAAGCTGTAGGTGATGCCACATGAAACCTGCTAGGTAAAGTGGAGGAAAGGCTGCCAAGGAGCAGAAAAGATATCACTGTGGAAACACAATGCTTATTTGGGTAGTAATGTAGAAGGAAGCAGGACAGTGGAAAGTCATGAGAAAAGAAAAATGAGAAGGAAAAAAGGAAATATCCTACTTTATGAGTAAGAAGCTGAGATTGGAGAAGGAGAAGGAAGAAAAGGGGGAGGGGGAGGAGGAAGGGAGGGAGGGAGGGAGGGGAGGGGAGGAGGAGAGCTACCTCCTTGGAATATGAGAACAGGGAGGTTGATCCCTGCCTTCCATCACTCAGTAATATGAGAGCCAATGGGATAATTGTAAGGGAATAGATGAAAATGGAAGAGAAAATATTTTTGTTTTTGTTGCTTGGCTATTTTTGTTTTTGTTGTTTGCGTGAAATAGTAGAAGAGGGATGGAGAGAGAGAGAGAGAGAGAGAGAGAGAGAGAGAGAGAGAGAGAGAGAGAGAGAGAGAGAGAGAGAGAGAGAGAGATTAAGTAATGAATTTGCTGAACAAGTTCCAAGAATGCATGGTTGAAGAAATCCCAGTGATAACAAGGAAAGAATGGAACCTGATGTCAGATAGAAGTGCCATTAATGTGTCAGAGTTTGTTGCAGAAAACAAATCCAGAGAGCACACACAGGCAAACTGATGCAGCAGGATTCATTAACTTCTTTATATACACAATAATACATGAAGTAAATTTACAATACCAATAGCAGATATCTTCTAATGTACCAGTTACAAGCAAAACACAAGCAGAGTACAACAGACAGACAAGTTTGCTGCTTCAGAGCTTAACACAGACCCATGCCCAGGCTCTTTCCAGTTTCACTTTCAATTCACCAATCAGCTCCCATTGGCTGACTTAGTTGTTATGCCTATTCATTGGCTGACCTTGTTACCATGTCTCTGCCAGTTCATGAATAATCTGGCATAATGTTAGATATTTAATGATCTGGAGAGACTCTAATGGGTTTTTTACAGCATAAGAGTCAAGATGGCCAGATTTGAAGTAATGTATAAACTGGGTACTTTATTCAGCATTGACTCAAACAATTAGCAAGAGCAAATGTATAGCATTCAAAAAGTATAGAGGTTGTATCCACAGAAAGTCATCCAGTATCCATGTTTAACATTATATGGACTTTTATTAGAGAAGGGTGGGATGAAAGAACATTTATTGGATTCCAAGAAACCTGGAGGATAAAATCACTCAGATCTGCTTGGATACCAAGTGGGCAAATTTTATTGCACTGACTGAGATTCTCCCTTGTTGGCTGGTATGAATTTCTTCCACTTACTCCTGAAGAGCTAGACAGGGGTTTTTTTCCCCCATAGGTTTAGCGCTATCACCTATTAACTTGACCATTGCCTTGTTGGCAAAGGCCACCAGGAAGGTATCAGGAGGTTAGGTCACCATAGTGGTTCAAACATTCTTGAGAGATTGAATAATCCTGCTTGTTTTGAAAAAGACAGGAATGTGTCCCCTCTTCAAGAAGCCAACAGTTAAACCAACAACATCGAACAATGTCTAATCTTCAGCTTTCCCTTTATAGGTGGTGGACATGCAGTTGCAAAAAGCAGCAGAACAACATTACATTGTTCCCCATCCTGTTATTTTTTTCCAAAATCCAGCAAAACACGAATTTTTCAGAGATCTTTGGCCATGAAAATGTTATGAGTATTGTCTCTTAATTATCTCTTTTCACATGACATTTGGGCTATTCTCGTGCATTTCAATTATTCACTGCATTTTAATTTTAATTTTGTTTCTTTTCTCTTTTTTTGCTCCTTATTCTAAAAGGATTATGTAAACTGCTCAAGAGTTCTCCTGGATTGGAGCAGCAACAAAATAAGCCCTAGTAAATAAATATATCCATTCCAAAACCATTGATTATGAAGCTGGCTTGCTTCAGTTAATTATAGCAATATAAATCACAGCTAGTGGGGACATATAAAAAAATAAATGTCAGTTCAATGAAATCTTCAATAACTTAAAATCAGATGAAGGGGTAGAAGTGGATGAATTCCAGGCTTATATATGCAATGATAAAACTATTGTTTATGTCCAGACCCAGTCAGTCTGTTTCCATTTAATGCGGTCATATGATATGTAGAATGAATAACTTGTTGCAGCAGCCAAGATAATCATCACCATTGGCCCATCAAATAAAGCTTTGCATTTATTGTCATCTCTACTGCCTCCTTAGTAACCAGATGTCTATAGGGTACAGTTCAAAATTTGTCCATTTCCCTTTTCTTTCTCAGTTTTTCCTTCTGTAGGAACTTAGGTTCCCTTTGCCTGGGCAAGATTGTGTATGGTTCTTTGGCTAAAATATATGTGTAGCCTAATTAGGAGATGTGCTTGAAAGATGCAAATCTGCTTAAGCTCCTCTTGCTTGGAATTTTGCCTCCTGCATCCACATGCAAATCTCTCTCTCTCTCTTTCCCAAAAGGATTTGTGAAATCATTCTATGTAAATACTTATTAGTTATGGGCTTCATGATGAAGCCCTCTGAGGCCAATTGTCTTTTCAGCCCAAGACATTTTTGCCTGCTCATCTGTTTTATTGGCCTGCAGAGCTAACCTCATGCCAAAATTGTGATTGCTGCATAAATTAGTGAGTGCAAGTTATTGCTCAAACTTTGCAAAACTCCATAATTGCATGACACTGGAGACATAATTGCCAACACAATTCTTTTGAAGATGGGTGTTCCCCTACATCCCTGAAAGCTTTTACTTCGGACTCAGTATCTCAGCGAAATTTTCAAGAATAACAGTTCTTGATTTTAAACAGTTCTTTAAAATTATCATTAAAATTAAATTAATGTTTTCCCCTGAATGTAGGTATGGTGCCATCTTTTCCTCCATTTTTGTTCTCAAATGCTCCTTTCCTCTTTAAATTTTTGGTGGTGATTTTCTATTATAGAACCTTGACTTTACAGTAGAAGGTAATTGTGTTAAAATTCTTTTATCAAAGTCCAATGTCAATATGCAAATTGATGGCATACAAATAACTTTCCTCTTTATTATTTCATTTGCAGTGTAGAGGAATAAAGCCTAAATAATTTTGCTATTCTTTGGCTGATATGCAATTCACTTGGTTATTGGCCAAACATGTATCAGGTTGCTCCTAGTTCTAAAATAATCTAGTTCCTAATTAATCTGTTTGCAATGCTCTAAATGTTTAGAAAACATTTAGGGCATTGTTATTCTTTTCAGATGCAGTAATTAGGAACAGGGTGGATTAAAAGATTTTAAGGGTGGATTTAAAGATTTTTTAAAAAAGAAAAATACACAAGCTTATCAAAAATTCATAAATTTCTTTTTTTTTCCAAAAATATATTTTGAAATCTAGATCTGAATCCTTGTGTATTTAGTTACCCTTGTAGGGTGGAATTAAAGTAGCCACTTCATTGTTTTCTGAGATACTGTTCTCTAGAGAAGCTATTTAGCAGTTAAGTTCAACATAGTCTCTGTGGACACATGAGCCATCATGCTAGTTCAGCTCTGCCGCACATGTGTTCGTGCCTCCCACCAGCCAGCTGGTCGTTGGGTCTCTGATGCACATGCACAGGGGGTGGGGGGCGTGCAGGGGGTGTGCGCGCATGCGCAGGGGGGCCATGCATGTGTGCGGGGAGCATGCAGAGGGCAGGGCACATGTGGGGGTGACTGTGCATGTGGGGGGACACATGCAGGGGGCACATGAACATGCGCAGGGGCAGGGTGCATTCGCAAGGGCTGTGCACTTTGCGTTTTGGGCACACACTTTGAGTATTCGGTCCAGAAATGGTTAGCCATCACTGGGCTACTTCAAGTGAATGATCCATATTTAATCATTAATTCCCGCAAATTGAACAGATTTGAAAATAATAATAAAAAAAAGAGTATGGGAGAAAACAGAATTAATAACTGTGCCCATACCCTCAGAAACAAACATAGCAAGAATGTACTTTTGCTGGAAACCCAGATCTTGAGCCCTCGTTCAAGATTCTGCCTGGCTATTGTCTATTAGAATAAGGAAAATAAATAAATAAATGTTTAGTCTGTCTATAAATTATTTACACTGCCATTCAAGTATAAAACAGTCTTCTATAAGCACAGCAGACTTACACCAATTCTCGCAATGATCAACACATTTTAATTGAGAAACATCAGATTTCTTCAAGATGCAACAATATATGATCTCTAGAGAAAAAGTGACTTTTAAAAACAAAATGATTCACGCTCAGACTCCAGAAGCTCATCCAGGAATCACATAATTAGGCTGGCAATAATTGTTTACACTTTTTCAAGGTCATATAAGTTAGAACTCATGTAAATGAATCGTTCTATTTCTGTCCTATAGACAAGCACCACAATCCAGTTAGGAGTCACTTGTGTTAATGCAGTCTAGCTTTCCTAAGTCTGGTTTAGTGAATACAGGATGCCCATCCTTAGCAAGGAACCTTCTTTGGAACTGTTAGAATGGGAGATGTTTTCATGCTAATTGTCATGCACGATCATTGTGCTTATGCCACTTCAGCTGGATCAAAGCCACCCATCATTTCTGGACTGCAGGGTGATATTCACTCTTTTCTGGGGATTATGTGGATAGTACTTCAGCGGCTTCTTCGCATAGATGAAATCTTGTCTAACCATTCAAGGAATTCTGAACCTCTTCAGGAGAGAAAATTAATGTATCCTGAAGGAATTACTTTCCAAGTGACTAGCTGCTCCTTTTGTCTTAGAATGAATAGGCAAAGAGTATCCACTTCAAGTGGTGTGTGTATGTGTGTGTGTGTGTTTATTCTGCAATTGACTGCATGTTACTGTGAATTAACTGAATGATTACTCACAGGTGAGAAGCACTCACAAGAAATAAGCGAGTAGGATCCAATCATTTATTAGAGGGAACAGAGCGAATGGGATTTCTCCTTGACACTGCAGATTTCACTTCACTATTAGAAATCATTATTTCAAAACCAAGCTTACATGTGTACATCTCTGGAGTGTAATTTGTGTTTTGCTGCACTTGAATGAGAAGACACTACATGCAATTTGCAGTTTAGCCTGTAACACACACTTGCTGGTTTTGGCTATTCTGTTTTTTTTTTTTTGTTTTTTTTTTTCTGCTGAAAGGCAAATAAAATAAACCTCAAACTCACAGCCCATGGGCCAGATGATCCCATGCTGGCCAGAGGTGGTATTCAGCTGGTTTGGACCGGTTTGGGAGAACTGGTAGCGCTGATGATCAGCTAGACCCACCCACCCACCTCTGTCCTATTCTGTCCTTTATTTCCTGCTTTTTAGCTCATCTCAATCACATGGGACAGCTGATTTTTTCCCTCTCGCTGTTCTACTTACTATTGCTGACTTGGAAGGTAAGCAGCTGAACTTCTAAATGCTCCATTTTCAGTGCTGCGCTCAAGTGCTTTAGGCACGCGCTCACTGAACCAGTTGTAAAACCAGCAGCATCCCAGCACTGGTGCTGGCCATGCATACGCCTGGTTTATCGAAGGGGAAAAAAAGTCCCGATACGTCACTGATGCCGCTGTAACGTTGTGAGTTTGATACCCCTGCTCTACAATATCTCCAAAGTGTGGAAATTCCATATAGCATTTCATTTTATCAGTTAAGGAGAAAAGGTCAGCTCTGAAATTATCCACAGTTGCCATAATTTCTCCATTCTCTCACCCAAGCTATGATCTTGCATATAGATGCAAAGCATATCTGTACACCCATATTTAAAAGTATTCTTCATTGTGAGAATCTAGATTTTGAAAATAGCAACAGCACTTATACTTATATACCGCTTCGTAGTGCTTTACAACCCCCGTTAAGTGGTTTTAGAGAGTCAGCATATTGCCCCCAACAATCTGGGTCCTCATTTTACCAACCTTGGAAAGATGGAAGGCTGAGTCAAGCTTGAGCTCTGAGGGTCGAACTCCTGGAGTGAACAGTGAGTAGCCTGCAGTACTTCATTCTTAAAAAAAAAAAAAAAAAAAGTTTTATTGTTTTATTACTACACATTATGACAAACGCATAACATACAACATATAAATATATCCTCTTTCTAACAAGTGTTTCTTCGTGGTCTGCTTTTCACTGTGACTCCCCCCCCCGTCTCTCATATAGTTTCATTTTCTTCATTGTCCCCTTTTTGATTGATTACAATATATTTTCTAATCCTAACAGCCTTAATTTTATACATTTCTATATATTTGTTTCAGATGCCTGAAAAACCCATTAATGCTTAACTTTTTTTCCCTTAAAACAATTAGCTAAAATATTATATATATACATATACATATACATATACATATACATATACAAATACATATACATATACATATACATACATACATACATACATACATACATACATACATACATACATACATATATATATATATATATATATATATATTTACCTACATATTTTACATTTTATATTCTCCCCTATTTATGTTGTTCTTTATTTCTGCTCTCAAGCCATTCATATCATTTGTTCCAAATTGTATAGCAATCTGTCTCTTTTTTTTCTTTAATTTCTTTTATTAACTTGTCCATCTCAGCACATTCTAAAACTTTTTTTTATCACTTTTTCATCTGTTGGTGTTTCTTCCTGTTTCCATTTTTGTGCATGTGTTATTCGAGCCGCTGTTATGATGTGTAAAATCAGATATTTTATTTCTTTGGTATATGTTCTTGTAAATATTCCTAGCAGAAATATTTCCGGTTTTCTTTCAATTGGTTGATCTGTTATTTTTTCTAACCATTTCTTTATATTTGTCCAGAATTTTTTCGCTGCCGGGCATGTTAACCATAGATGGTGATAGGTTCCATGGGTTTTCTTACACTTCCAACATGTTGGGTCATTATTTGGGAACATCTTTGTGATGCTTGTCGGTGGTAAATGCCATCTATAAAATATCTTCAACTGGTTTGTATTGCATTCTAATATGATGCTATACAAAACTATTCTTGATCCCCATCTTTTAAAAGGTAAAAGGCTTTAGTAACTCGAGGAGCTGCCTGTCTCCCATAGTATCTGCTTGGGCAATTTGATCTGACAGTGTTGGCACACTCTGGTTTCCTTTGTTTAAATAATGCCATCCATTGGGATCCAGAAGCATACTTTTTATGTAGCCACATCTGCCCACTAGGATGTAGCTCTACCCCAATACAAAGGGTTGCATCCTACTGGTATTTCCCAGGGCACTCTTTGCTCAAGTCTTTGGGAAGGATGTTTGATGCCTCTTTTCTTCCTTTCCTATTTCCATCTGTTTTCTCTGCCATCTATGGTTTTTCTTTCTTTCTTTTTTTTTTTTTTTTTTTGGTTATTTTGTTTTAGGTTTTTTATGTCGTTTCTTTCTTTTTTTTTTTTAGCAATTTGTAAACTGGTAAGAGCTGCTGGGCATCAGATGGTATATACATTTCATATAATAATCATAAAATTGTTCCAAATAAAGCTGCCTTTTGCAATTGACTGATGGTGATTTTTTTCCATGCTGGTGGTGCTTAAGTGGTGTTCTAGATATTCTGGAATTGCACCTAAGGCGCCTATTACTATTGGTACTATCTTTTTTTTTTTTTTGCCACAGTTGTTTTACTTCTATTTGCGGGTCTTCATATTTTGTTATTTTCTCCAGTACTTTCTGTTCTGTTCTGCTGTCTCCAGATGCTGCAAGATCCACTATCCAGATTTTTTTTTTTTGCCTTCCCAACAATTGTTCAGCATGTGGTAGTGCTTCTCTGCTTGAATTCTAAATCCCAGAACACTTTAGCTTCTTCATTTTCTGTTACCGTGTCTATTTTGTAATCCCGTCAGTTCTTGCAGGAAATTGCATTTCTTGCAGATATTCCAATACACCATTGTGTTGATAGGTGGATATAGTGCCAAATCCAGTCTATACATCTGGTTGAATATATGACCAACCATAATAATAATTGACTTTTTTAAGTGGTGAAGGTCAAATGCATACGTAGATATCTGAGTATAACCCATTGCAATCCATCAATTTATATAGAAAGAATGTAGTGGATTCCTTTAAAATGGATTTGTGATGGATTTCACAAATATAGATTGTATACATGCAGCTTCTAAAGATAAGAAATTCCAAAGGACATCATTATATATTTTGAGCCTGTCCAAACCTGAGTGGTGTATTTGAGAATCAACTTGAGCTGAATATTGATAATATAACCAAATTTAGTAATATCACACAGATACAGCATACTCATTGAACCATATAATAAAGCAATAAAAATACAAATAGCGATCAACTTCTAAGTGCAATAACAAATAATGATAATATCTCCATTTAAAGACAGAAAAGATAAACACAAAAAAATCAAATGAAGATGTTTTTCTGTAGTTTAACATTTAATTTTTACCCTTTTCTTAGATCAAAGAAGATAGCTGATCTTCTAGCATGGCTGTGTACCTGGACCAGGGGATCAAAAGATGTTATATGCTACATTCAGTGGCTTTATTGTTAAGGGATTAACTTGGTTGCCGTATATATTTGTTTTGGATTGATTTAGTTAGTTTTAACTGTTTTATTATTTTAGAACTGTAAGAGTCATTTGGTTGATATGGGCAGCCAAAGAAATTAAACAAATAAAGTGACAAAATAAAATAAAACGATAATGCTAGAAATGAGATCACAGCAACAATGGTTGCATTATTTTTGAGTTTAGATGTACTGCATGGGATGGGAGTAAATGATAGAAGGAAGTGAGTGAAAGGTCCAAGAAAGAGTGAGCATCTGAAATATACAACCTGGTCTACAGAGAATTTTAAACTCAAAGCCAGTATCTTAAATTGGGACAGAAAGTTAAACCAGAAGCTCTCAAATTACTACTGTTCCAAACAATAGCCCTAGTTGATGATCAAGGCAGCCAGCCTAGACAAAAGTAATTCCTACATTCTCCTTTTCTTTGTTAGTATCTTACAAATAAGATGGGTCTATGTTTTCTGGAATTCCGAGCAAACTTGCCTGAAGGTTGTGAATTTACCATTTCATTACATCAGGGGTACCAGCCGTTACTACATATATTTCAAAAAATGGTTCAAACTTTAAACTACCAACTAGTCCACCCAAGTAATCCACAAGTACACTTTGTTGAATTATGGCATGCTATCACAAACATATAATCATCTCTTTCAATTAAAATACATAGTTACTATTGAGACATGTAAGGAAACAAAATTGAAGTAGTTAAGTTTAGGAAGAGGAAATGGGAAATAATCAAATTCTAACTGGGTTAACTATGGAGAATTAGTAATTCAACTTGAATCACTACATAAATAATAACTGTAAAAGAATGAAGGAAGGAGCAAGCACTGAATCCAAGTTAAACAGTAACAGAGTTGGAAGGGACCTTGGAGGTCATTTAGTCCAACCCCCTGCTCACACAGGAGACCTGTACTTGGGATTCAAACCGCCAAACTGCCAACCTTTCTGATCGACAAGCTCAGTGTCTTAGCTACTGAGCCACCTAGCCAGGTGATTGTTCAAGGGGACTGGGTGAAAGTCTAGGGAAGTGAGCTCCAAAGACTGCTTGTCTTAAACGTCCCTTCTGACAGGACATGAACTTTAGTCCATTAAACACCACAGTCAACAAAAAGATGACCCCAGCATTGAAAAGTTTCCCCTTTTCCTGGTTGTTTGATTGGAATCTCCTTGCTGCAATGTAGCTAGTTCCCTTTGATTCCCTGATATTAACTCAATTTCTGTTTCTCAAGCAAGAGGTAACAGATTTGGGGTTGCACTTGGAGGCCTCAGTAGCTCCAGCTGGAAACAAGCAGGAAATTTCTCTTGGGTTTTCAGGTTTGTTTCTCTGAGTTTCTTTGGAAAGAGTTGGGAGGAGGAAATAGGATCTTAGAGATTTGGATTAAAAGGTGTGATTATATTGAAGTTGAAGTAGGTGAATTAATTGACTTTCAATATATGTTTGTTATTCCTAAATAATAAGCAATTCTCAGAAAATCATTTTTTAAATTCAAAAAGAAATTTGAATAACTAAAATTAACAAAACAAGAGGTGTTTTTTTTTTTTTTTTTACAAAGCAATCTTTCTTCATTCCTGGGATTCAATCAAGGTGGCCTTATCTCTAAGCCATGTATACACTTTATCATTTAAACTGCTCTTCACCTTCATTTATGTCAATGTGACTCTAAGCCACTTTAAGAATATTCTGTATAGCCTGAAATGCCAACACAATTTGCAAGACCTTCAGTCCATTCTGCAGCCTACAGTTCCTTGCCCGCTGTGCAGGTTCCCTGTCTTCTACCAATAGTTTTTTACTTTAAATTTTCTTTCTCTGTGAGGGCATTAATGTATATATACAAGGTTAAAGAATCAAACTGCAGATTCATGTGCAAAAACAACAAGATATCACTCTTAAGCAGCGGTGGGCTTCAAAAATTTTAGCAAGGGGTTCTCTGCCTGGTTACTGGATGGGCGTGGCCATGGTGGGAGTGGCCTAGTCAGCCTCCTGCACCATGGCGGTGGGGGTTGCCCTCCCCAGGCTCCGGAGGCTTTCCTTGAGCCTCCGGGAGGGCAAAAACAGCCTCCCCAGGCTCTGGAGGCCCTCTGGAGGCCAGAAACTAACCCATTTCTGGCCTGCCAGAACTTCTGGTAGGCCCATTTTTCACCCTCCCTGAGCCTCCACGTGTGCCCTACCCTTATTATTGCTTTTCCAGTCATCTGAAGTAGAAGATTTTTCATCCTCAGGTCCCAAATAATGCAGTCCAAACAAAAACCTAAGAACAATGTGTGTTTGTGTGTGTGTTCACATCACATGAAAGAATTATTTAATCCACAAGACTCATTTAACAATGGTTATTTCATTTGCATATTTCCTCATATACGAAGTCGTGCTATTTCATCTCTAAAGAAAAACGGCTACAGGATTTATTCCCAGCTGTTTACTTAATTGATATTGCTTTTGTCAGAAGGATCAAATTCCTTCTTTTTCCCCTAGTTCATTTCGAAGCTGGAAATATCAATGAAATGCACCAGTTGATTAGTTGTCAAGTAGCTTTGGAGGGGCAGCTGTAAAAACCCTTTTTAATAGGGTTTTGTAGTTTAGATATTTAGCCAATAATTATCAACAGAATGGAATGTGTTAGTTTATTACAAGCAAACATTTCCTTACCTTAGAGTGAAAACAGATGCCTCCTTATTTATAGTTAAACAGATGTCTCTTTATCTAGAGGTAAAACATAGGGTTTTTCTGTGCATAAGATATACAGTATGTCTTCCTTTACAGAGGTATGCATCGGCATATCTTATTTTACAAGGATTTTGCTATGTGATGTCTTTTGTATTGCGAATGGAAAAGCCGGCTTTTATAAAATGACATCCCTTAATTTAAACTTATTGTAAACATATGTATAAAATAATTCCAACACTTAATATGAGTCAGAAGCTCTTATGCCAAGCCAATTTGGGGCTATGTTAGTATGCAAAAGAGCAATTCCTGTCATGTTGGGTGCTTTGTCTAAAAAACCATTCATTTATCTTTATGTGGGATTTTATTGTGCAACTAAACCTTTGCAGTAAATCGATGGTTTCCATGGTTTTATTCTTTTTAAAAAAAAAAAAATACATTAAGCTAAAATGATGTTAATGTCTATTTACATCTTAGAAAAGAGTAGAAATTCTCTTTCAAAGCAATACTAAGAAAAAAATACATCTCAGTCAACTGGATATCAAAGTAATTAAATTCAGCATACTAAACTACATCTTAATAAACTTCATAGTTAAAACCTGCATTCTAAAAAAACACTTTGAAGATGTCCTAATTTGAAACTTAAATAATGTAAGAATAGGCAAATAAATTGAATAAAAAAATGTGTTAAAGAGATATATCATTTTTTTTACAAAATGTTTTTTAAAGTTTTCCTTCATCTAAGAATACAATATTTTACTATTTCCAGTGCGCAAATTTCCTATGCTAGAGGATCAGCAAATGGCATTTCAGATCACAACCTGGTGGTGAATAAGGGTGAGGTTAGGCAACCATCATAAATGTGACTCCCAAATTGTAAGAATTTTCCTTCTGAAATATTATTTTAAATGGTTTAAGATACATTTACATATTAAAGCAATCCACAATACACCCACATCAAAATAATATACATATTCACATATAATTTACCTCATAGAATCCTCAGGATTAAAAAAAAAAAAATCCTCCTTTTAAAAGTGCCTTCACTTTTGAAAAAGTTGCTTATTGTTGTTTATATCAAAACCTCAAATAACAGTAGAATGTATGGAGTGAAGCTCCACTTTCTAACTGAAAGACTGTCAAATACAGAACTTTATTAAGAGCAGAAGACTTCAACACTTAATACTATTAAGTATGGAAGAAATGATGGTTGGCGCTCATGTTTGAATGAAGGTGGGTAGAAGGGAGGAGCCATTTTAAACCTCATTTGACCCTTCCCTTTGTGTGTGTGTGTGTGTGTGCGCCTTCAAACCAATGTTGATTCCTGATAACTGCCTGGACTAGCCTCTTCAGTTTTCTTGCCAAGATTTTGGAAGTGCTTTGCCTTTGTCTTTTTTCTAGGGCTGAGAGTGAGTAACTGGCCCAAGATCATCCAGATGTACAGTCTCCCAGCTTCTAGCATCATACCTTAACCACTAGGCCAAACTGGCTCTCGTGTGGCAAAAGGAGGGAACCATTTTCTCACATAGGGAAACCAATATAATCTCCTGGAGACAGCTGGGCATCCCTTTCATGGTAAATTTAATAAGCCATGAAAGGAAGGGATGGGCAAACATCAAAGAGTTGGTCAAACACAATCATAGTCTTAAGCTTTAAAAACTAAAAATCATCTCCTCCCCCCCCCAAACTGATAAGACAGTGCCCTGCACAGCTTTACGGATTGAACTGTGAAAACTGGAGGGTTAAATTCATGATGAATATAAATGATTTTTTTATCCTCAAAGGGCCTTGCTCCATTCTTGAGCTGAAATGCTATCCACCTTGTCAGCAGGCAATTATACTGGCATGAAATTTGCGGTCCCCACTGCCAATCCATATTCTGCTCCTCCTGGCTCTGCTTCAAGCCATCATCATCCCCCAAATTTCCTCCAAAGAAAGTCCTTCTTGAGCTGGGAAATATATACACAGATAACCCTTTCCCACACATCTCACAATGATATATGAGCAATGAAAAAGCTGTTGCTAGTCTATGCTTGTGCCAGAGTTAGTGCTTCCTGAGTCAGTAAAATACACGAGTAGTCCCAAAAACCTATTTTATTTTAACAGCTGTGAATTCTGTTCATTCACAGATGAGTCCCAAATAGTTGTAAAGAGTCCTTCGGGATAAGGCTGATAATCGCCCACCTTTATCTCCCTTGACACACTGCAAAAGACCTAATTGGCAAAGCCACACAGAGTCCAGAATCAAATAGAGCTTCAGACTTTAAACTGCACAGAATTAACAACGTTGCTTCCTGCAAAGGCCCACGTGCCTGTTCTCCTCTTTTAAGTTTTATGGGAGGGGACAATCATCTCCAAGCCCTACTCCTGAGTCATCCCTTTCGTTTTAACTGTTCCTGCCTTCTAGCAGCTCTGCGCATGCGCACACTGGGAACAGGCTCCTCCTGTTCCTCTGTCTCACTGAGATCCAACTCTGGAAGCTCCAGATGGCCCTTTCTCTGCCTCTGATGCAGAGCCCTCATCCGAGCCTTCCCCAGACTCCAGGACTGGCCCATGTTCCTCCCCAGCCCCTCACTGTCTGACTCTGCTGCCAGCTCCACAGGCTGCTGGCGGACCACAACAGTTAGATGCATATGGGGAAAGCTTCCAGATGTATAAGGGGAAATGTATCCCCCCCCCAGTATTTCTCTCATATACATGCAGAAGAAAATAAAATGAATAGAGTGAGGAGGAGGAGGAGATTGTTTTAAGTACTTAGGTAAATTTTGGAATCTTGAGGGAAAGGATTAAGATATTCTCATCCCTTAACAGAATAACAGAATAATAGAGATGGAAGGGACTTCCATCTTCTAACCAACCCCCTGCTCAAGCAGGAAACTCTATAACATTTCAGCCTGGTCTCCGTTATTATTAGTCTACCACCCTACAGCTAACAAGGACGTAAAACAATTTCAGACATGAACTGGAGATGAAGTAAAGAAAATGTCTAAGGGATATAAAAGAAAAAAGTGATCTTTCCAGGGCATGTTTATGCTGAGAATAGGTGCAAGTGGGAAAAGAGCCAAAGGATTTAATATAGAAATCATATGAAGCTACTGAGCTACTTGATGTCCTATTGGGTCATATCCAAAAAAAGTCTGAGACAACCTGGAAATATTCAATAGCACTAATGGATGTAAATAAGTCTGTTAGATAAGGCCAAGGCCCATCCTTGTCCAACATTTTGTTTCTTACAACTGCCCATGGCATCTCCTGCTATTTTTGCCCTGCAACCAGATTTGGTAGGTCTATTTCCCCTAATCTGGGGGTAACATTGGTTTTTCAAGGCCAATAATCCTTGAAAAAACTGTCCTCCATGAATTTATTCAGTTTCTCATAAAGCTATCCATTAATGGCCATCAAAGATGTTATAGTAAAGAATTCCACTGGTCAATGATGTTCTTGTACATAGTTCACAAATATATAAATATGTGTTAACACAAGTACTTACACAATCTGTTGGACAATGGCACACAATGTCTTCCACTATGTCTACTATAATAGTTCATAGATAGTTTTCCTTCCAGAATTTCCTCTCCATCTCTATATTTGCTCTATTCAGTTATGATTTAATACTTCAACCAAAATCATAAGTCATTATAATTAGGGATATGTACTCCTGAGATTATTTGTACAACTGGAAAGTAAGTGCTCTAATGAATAGATTATTCCATCTCTTCTCTGTTCCTTGAAAATTGGTCATGGTTTTGATCAATTTTCAAAGACAAGAGTTCACATAAACAAAGATTAAGGAACTTCTATAGGAATTATTTTGCAGTAAATACCTGGCTGCTGTACTGTTATGAATGGATAAAGAGGATTATGACTAAATCCTCTTCTTAAAATTCTCTTTCCATACAGAGGCAAAGTTGAAGCAATATCTATAGTTTACTTTTAAAACTTGTTTAAACAAGTAGCTGGTAAGTTGTCATACTCTGTTCTGAAGAAACATATTAAGAAAATGTTTTGTAGATCCTCTTCTCTTTAGCTTTTCCTTCATTTGATCTCACTTGTCCTTGTCTCTTTTTCAGTTGAATTGTACAATTCAGAAAACCCGATATAAATCAAGACTATAGGGAGTGGAGAATTCCATTTGCTTCTTTCTTAACTGTAGTACATCTTCAATTTTTTTTGTATCAATATAAAATATGTCACAACAGACATTCTTATTCAATAGAAAATATTTTACCTCTTCACTCCCAATTGTGGGGAAAAAATCAATATCAGAACCACACTATAGGTGGATTTTCATATCAAGGAAGTTGTAATATGACAATTTTTCTTTCAAACTAGTATATTCAACATTTATTACTCTGTTTCAAACCAATATATTATTGTCCTTTTTCCCATCCTGAGTATATATTGAGAAGTATGACACCTTGTAAGATAATTTTCACATTAGAGATCCTGGCTTGCATAGAGTATTGTGAGTATGCTTAGAACAAAACTGGACTTTGGATACGCTTGTGACATAGTGACCAAAATATGCCCCAACTCATTGGTACTCCTTTTATCATTAGCATGGAAGACTGCATGTAGCAATGGCATGACTGGACTGATAAACTTGTCTATAAACTTATGAAAGTGTTTTATATGAAATACTCAATTGGCAAAAGTCATGATAAACAGTAGATGTCAATTTTTATGGGCCCATCTAATAATGGCAATGGCATGTGGCCAATTGCAACTTGGAATTTAAAAGAGGTAAATGAGGAAGGAAGGAAGGAAGGAAGGAAGGAAGGAAGGAAGGAAGGAAGGAAGGAAGGAAGGAAGGAAGGAAGGAAAAGAAATAACAGATCTGAACAAAGATGGACTGATCTTGTGGAGTAGACTGATAAATACTTGAAGCCAGGGTAGTGAAAACATAGATATAATTATGAGTGAAAGGACTAAAATGTGTCAGTACACAACCTGTTTTCATACATGCCTTTCTGTTGGCTGTTCTTATATACACAGAGACACCCAAAGTAAACTTTTGTTTTAGACAGTTGATAAAAGAAACTGTTTCCCATATAAAATTGTTCCCACAGGAGGAGGAGAAGCTATCAGGATGGGAACAAAAATGGAGTCTTAAATTACCAGAGAAACTCTGGAAAGGGAAAGCGACAGAAAGAATTTGAAGGAGGTATGTAACAGCCAGCATCTCTAGATATCTCAATCTCTGCTGAAGATTAGCTGTTGGTTTTAGGAAAATGTATGGGGAACCTTGCAGTCCTAAAATGGAGCAGGCAATGTTACACTGCTGAAGTTTTGCCTTGGGGCTAGGATGACAGAAGGCATTGAAGGAGGGCACAATCAGTAGAAGTAAACCTAAAGCAAAGAGCAGGAGGTGCCTTGGGAGACTCTTCACATATGATCCCTCAGAGACTGAAGATGATAAAGGATAAGAGGTTTTATCAGACTAAGAAAAGCCACTTGCCAGCTTGACTTGCCAGAGAAAAATTGCTGGCCAATATCTTTAACCCCTATCTCAAAACCCCCATTGTAGCAATTAAAATGTTTAGAAGTGTAGAAGGGTGCCTATGCACCCCTAAAGTATGTTTTTCAAACATATACTTGCTCACAGAACTTTGAGCTGCACAACTGAGAGAGAGGCAAAGAAAGAGAAACCTACTTGCGGTTCATTTAAATTCTCAGACCGAAGCTTTACTCGCTTCTTTTCTTATCAGTAAAAGCAGCCAGGAGGAGGCAGAATAGTTGTCTTGTATAGTTGTTTAATAAAGAAGAAGAAAAGTGTAAAGTGGTGTTTTGTACTGAGTTTTCCATCAAACTTTATGAATCCACAGGAAGCTCCAGTCATAGCTAGAAAGTATGAATTGGTGTTATCGAGATTGTCCTGGGTACATATGAAAATAGAAATCCATAGCTTGGTTACTTCATTGTTATGCCATCCTGAAAAATGATAACAGAAGAACCAGGGATAGCTCTCGGGGGAAAAGATATTACAATATACTGAATGAATGTGATCTAGGTGAAAAATTATTGTATTGTATGATATGAATGACTAGGTGAGAATGATATACTGAAGTAGAAAAAAAATAAAGGACCAAGAATGAACAACAATAATGTTGCTTGAGCTTTTATTTTTTTTAAAAAGGGGGGGGGTTGTTTATTGTGAATATATAGTTTAGGCATAAGTCTATCCAGAAGTATGTATGGAAAAATCATTAATTAAAAAGCAGTAGTGATTTGAATGCTAAAGATAAAAGATTCAGAATCTTTTTATTGTTCGGATGAAAAATAGTTCTGGACAGGGCAATATCCTGTTAGTGTCAAAAGTGGATCGGGTTAAAACTAGAAGTGGAAAAAAGGAAAGAAATGAAAGCAAGAGGGAAATAACCCAACTTCAGGAAGAGAAGCATTTTTTTTTCTTTTAACAGTCTTGTAATCCCTTGAATCGGGGTGGAGTTGGGGTGACTGAATGAAGCTCCAACATTTACTGACCAGATGCCCTTCCTGACACCTATGCAGAGTTCACAGCAGACAATTATTCATTGTGCCCGGAGAAAGAGAAATATTTGCTGCTACCTAGGATTATCAATTTCTAGCCTGATACCTTAACCAGTAGATCAAACTGCTTGGGACAGTATTTGACAGAATTCTGACTGAAAGGATGGATCCAAGAAGGAACTTATAATGTTTATCATAAGCAGTAAGATTCTATTTGAGGCATAGGGTATGCAGGGCAGTTTTTTGTTTTAACCAGTTATTTCTGAAATATGTAAATGTGTGAATGTTTACTGTATATTTGTTGATTTTCAGAAGTGTATAATAAATGAATAGGACTGAAATGTTTTGCATGAATAAGGAGTTTAAGAGTGATTGCTGAATGCAATCATGAATATAAACAGAACAGTGTGCATGGTCCCTTGGTTCTTAATGAGAAACACAGAGTTCTGTAGATTGGGACCATATATAAATGAATACTGTTCTTTTCAGCCTATGTCATGTTGTTACCCATGAACCCAAATTATTGGGTGCAAAGATTAGATAGATGAGTATGGATCTGAAAATTAATGCCTCAAAGACCAAGGCTGTTAAGTTTAACAGGAAAAATAGAGTGAAGTTCAAGGAGATATAGTGTGACCTGTACAGGTGAAACTCGAAAAATTAGAATATCGTGCAAAAGTTCATTTATTTCAGTAATGCAACTTAAAAGGTGAAACTAATATATGAGATAGACTCATTACATGCAAAGCGAGACAGTTCAAGCCTTGATTTGTCATAATTTTGATGATTATGGCTTACAGCTCATGAAAACCCCAAATTCACAATCTCAGAAAATTAGAATATTGTGAAAAGGTTCAATATTCTAGGCTCAAACTGTCCCACTCTAATCAGCTAAGTAAGCCATAACACCTGCAAAGGGTTCCTGAGCCTTTAAATGGTCTCTCAGTCTGGTTCAGTAGGAATCACAATCATGGGAAAGACTGCTGACCTGACAGTTGTGCAGAAAACCTTCATTGACACCCTCCATAACGAGGGAGAGCCTCAAAAGGTAATTGCAAAAGAAGTTGGATGTTCCCAAAGTGCTGTATCAAAGCACATTAATAGAAAGTTATGTGGAAGGGAAAAGTGTGAAAGAAAAAGGTGCACAAGCAGCAGGGATGACCGCAGCCTGGAGAGGATTGTCAGGAAAAGGCCATTCAAAAGTGTTGGGGACTTTCACAAGGAGTGGACTGAGGCTGGAGTCAGTGCATCAAGAGCCACCACACACAGACGGATCCTGGACATGGGCTTCAAATGTTGTATTCCTCTTGTCAAGCCGTTCCTGAACAACAACGTCAGAAGCATCTTACCTGGGCTAAAGAAAAAAAGAACTGGTCTGTTGCTCAGTGGTCCAAAATCCTCTTTTCTGATGAGAGCAACTTTTGCATCTCATTTGGAAACCAAGGACCCAGAGTCTGGAGGAAGAATGGAGGGGCACACACTGCAAGATGCTTGAAGTTCAGTGTGAAGTTTCCACAGTCTGTGTTGATTTGGGGAGCCATGTCATCTGCTGGTGTTGGTCCACTCTGCTTCATTAAGTCCAGGGTCAACGCAGCCGTCTACCAGGAGATTTTGGAGCACTTCATGCTTCCTTCTGCAGACAAGCTTTATGGGGATGCTGACTTCATTTTCCAGCAGGATTTGGCACCTGCCCACACTGCCAAAAGTACCAAAACCTGGTTCAATGACCATGGGATTACTGTGCTTGATTGGCCAGCAAACTCGCCTGACCTGTACCCCATAGAGAATCTATGGGGCATTGCCAAGAGAAAGATAAGAGACATGAGACTGAACAATGCAGAAGAGCTGAAGGCTGCTATTGAAGCATCCTGGTCTTCCATAACACCTCAGCAATGCCACAGGCTGATAGCATCCATGTCACGCCGCATTGAGGCAGTAATTGATGCAAAAGGGGCCCAAACCAAGTACTGAGTACATATGCATGCTTATACTTTTCAGAGGTCCGATATTGTTCTATGTACAATCCTTGTTTTATTGATTTCATGTAATATTCTAATTTTCTGAGATTGTGAATTTGGGGTTTTCATGAGCTGTAAGCCATAATCATCAAACTTATGACAAATCCAAGCTTGAACTATCTCGCTTTGCATGTAATGAGTCTATCTCATATATTAGTTTCACCTTTTAAGTTGCATTACTGAAATAAATGAACTTTTGCACAATATTCTAATTTTTCGAGTTTCACCTGTATATACATTATGAAAAACTAACTATTACATCCATTGATAGAATGTTTACTAAAAATTAGACAAATGATTGAAAAATTTGAAGACATGGCCATGCTGGTTAAAAGATAATGAATAGATTCCAGTCTGTTGCAACGAATTATTTCTGTTTTGTTTTGTTTTGTTTTTGTCAAAGAAGCAGAATTTTCTGCGAGCAAGAGGAGGTATCTATCCAATTCATTAAACAGAAGTAAGAAAGTAGGTAAATATAAAAAGTAGTTGTAGCAAAACAAGAAGAGATATATTCAAGAATAAATGATTGATGAATGAATCTGGATTGGGTTCAAAAATTTATCCAGTGTGAACAGAATGTATGAGGACATAGCATCCTGGGGGGGCGGGGGGGGAGGCATGGATACAACAGATGCATCATGATTTAAATTATATAATTTAAGTACAGGTATCACAACATCACTACATAATAATGACCATTTGTGTGGTAATGTCATAATGGATGTGTCATCAATTTGATATCATACCTTTCTATGGACTTGTACGAATGAGGATAAAATAGCAAAAGAAATACATGAAGGAAGAGTGACTAGATGCCATAAGGAAAAAGGAATGTCAGGATACTGTATGAAGTCATGACAACTTGAAAAAGAGAGGATAAGATGTTTATAAAGAAATGGCCATTTGAAAACACTGTATAGATCAACTGCAAGGAAGGCCAGTCTGTACAGATACAAAGATAAAGAATTTTGTAGTGAATTCTGATGTAAACTATGTTTAACTATCTCCTTTTCTTTTTCTTTTCTTTTTTCTTTTCTTTATTTTTTTCTTTATTACATCTTACTCCTTTTCTCCATTATGTTTGCCTATTGCTTACTCTGAAAGTGAATGGATATATATACAATGTCTGTCTGTCTGTCTGTATAATGTCCCCCTATCTTGTAGCACATTGTTGTGCAATATTTAGAACAAAGTGTCACTTTAGAAGACTATGGCTCATGTTTAACAATGTATTTTGAATCAGCACATTTATATTCCTCCCCTTTAGTATTTCAGCTGTCTGGCTAATGGCTATTTATCACAATAAACATTACTTTGGTTCATATGGTCACTTTCAAATAATAAAAAAAAACAATTGTTGGCAAGAATGCCTGGGATCCAAAGTCTATTAAACAACTGTCAAAAACTGAGTTGGCCCAGACTGAGGGAAGGTTTTGATGTCCCCTGCCCCCCACCAATTATAGCAATATAATTTATTGAATTCCAAAATTGCCCAAATAAATTGAAAAGAAGAAAGAAAAGGAGAATCCAACCAAAGCTTTAACAGAAAAAAATGGCCCTCTTGTGAAATTATAATAATTGGTGCAGGATATATTTATTTTACATTCCTGTACCAGTTCTTATTTCATTTAATAAAACAGAATTTGCATAGAATATATTTCAAACGAGAGTAGTATTTCAGACACATTCTGATAGGCAATCAGGTTCATGCACTGATTTCATTTTAAGACAGCCAAGGGTATATGTGTGAATGCCCTTTTGTTCGGTTCCCAGGAGTCTGGCTTTCGACACTTTAATTATAGTAAATGATATGGGAAATTCTATTTCTCCTATTGGGTATTTTGAGTAAAAGAAACAATCCTGCTGCATAGTTGTTTGTTTGTTTTCCAAAGAAAATCTGTGTCCACAGATTTGGTTGAGAATGTTGAAAGGCCCTTTATAGCCTGTATTCAATCAGTGGTACAGTTAGGTTACAGACTTTGGAGGAGTCTAAAAAAATTTTTTCTACTTGCTTGCGTGGTGATAAGTTAGTCCTGTGCTTTTTGTGGCCATTGTAGAATTAGGCTGAAGGGAGTTCTCTCAAAGTATTACCTTGTTGGCACACTGATAGCTGTACGTACATATTCTAACCTAGAACATAGCACATGCTGCAAAATTCTGAAACATGCTTTTATTCAATGAGACACAAATCTAAATCTGCAAAACAAGACAGATTTCATTCATCATTATTTCCAACCTATTCCTTTCTTTCTGGTGCTATGTGACTATTCATTTTTCTAAATGATTACTTTGTTCTAACAATATTTTAAGATATTTCCACTTTATTTTCAAAACAGGATAGTTTATTTGATGCCTTGATATGATATGACTTTTGTTTCCCTATCAAAGCTAATTTTCAGTTTGACACCGGATGGATAGTTATGATGAACTTAGCGGAAGATGATCAAACTTTAGAACGCCATCTCTTGCTAGCCAAAGAATGTATGGCTGGCACCCCTGTTGAGCATGTTGACAGCTTCAGAACTGCAGTTTCTTTTGGAGTCAAATTCCCTTATTTTTAGACTCTGCCGCTATGACATTCAGCACTAAATTTGCTCTTGTTATGAATAATATCTTGCCTGTTAACAAGAGGGAACAAAAAGATGCTTTAGCAGAGCTTCCTTTACCACCCACTGTCATCACCTTGATGTTTGTTTTTTCAAAATAAATTCAGCAAGCAGACAGGAGTTCAGGCATGCTTAAATTAGGAGGGCAGGGAAGGTAACATTGATGTGAACTATAGGCAAATCACAGCAAAGTTTGTTGTACTCTTCAGTTACACCATCACAATTCAGATGCATTTGCCAATTGCCAAGTCTGCAAAATCTATATTAGAGTCCTGATGCTCCCTGAGTTTGGTTGTTTGCTTGCAGATGTTTCATTACCAATCCAGGTAATAACTTCAGTATCTTCCCCTGTCAGAATTGGTGGGGATGTTATTTTCTCCTTGGTAGTTCCTTGCTTGGGTTGTTGTTTTCTGCTTGTTTGTTTGTCTGTGTTGGTAGTTCCTTGATTGGGTATTGTTTATTGGTTGACTGTGTGTCGGGTGTTAATTCTGGTCATCTGGGTGTTGACTGCTGGTAAGGAAGTGTTCTGGTCTTTTTGTTTTTTAGCTTTTTGGTTGTTTCTTTTGAATGGTATGTTTATCTCTATGTGCCTGTTGATGTCTGATTTGCTTGAGTCCCAAGCTTATAAAAATTTTCTAACATTTTTACATTTAGCTTGATCTATGATATTCACAATTTTCCAGTTGAAACTATGGTTAAGTCTATCGATATGTTATGATAGTAATGAATTTTCATCATTTCTTCTGATTGCTAGTTGGTGTTCCTGAGTATGCTGTCCTCGTCTTCTGTCTATTTGACGTACTCAGTGGTTGTTACAGTTCTTATGCTTTATGTTGTAAATGGCTTTTGTTTTTTCTTCTTGGCCTACTAAGTGTTTTGATTTATTTACAATGTTTTGGAGGGTTTTAGTTAGTTTATGTGCTACTGTGATGCCATGTGGTTGTAATAGTTTATTGTTAGTTGTTTCTGAGATGTTTTTGATGCATGTCAATGTTATCCTTTTCATAGCTTGTGTTGTACTGTGGTAGGTTGAGTGGTCAGGCCTTTTTGATAAAGTTATATGGGTATCCATTTTATTTTTTTATTTATTTATTAGTTCGATTTATATGCCGCCCTTCTCCAGAGACTCAGGGTGGCTTACAATGCATTAAGCAATAGCCTTCATATTTTGTATATACCTGCTTAGTAGGGCTTTTTGGCCCCTTTAAGCGGTGTTCTTTTTTATACAAAGTCAGCTTATTGCCCCCACAAACCGGGTCCTCATTTTACCTACCTTGAAAGGATGGAAGGCTGAGTCAACCTTGAGCCTGGTGAGAATTGAACTCGCAGTAATTGCAGGCAGCTGGCAGCTAAGTGCTACTTTAACAGCAGTTTTTAGTCCGCTGTGTCACTTTCGTTGGAAGATGTTTTATAAGCAGTCTGTTTCCTTTTCCTGGTGTTCGGAGTTGCTGCAGTGTGTTTGTGTACATCTGAGTGATATTCTTACACAGCTCTTCTTGTGGGAGGTTGAGTTGTTACTTTGGTAGTGGGTGGTGAGGGTTCAACAAATTTGCATTTGTAATTTGCTGCTATTTCCTCTACTGAAGAGGATATTCAGAAAAGGTAGTATGTCAAAATTCAGTATAATGCTGACATATATGATAAAGTCAAGTCATATCATGAACTAATGTTATGTATGCACTTGGAATTCCTTGCTAGAGCAATTTCTTTGTAAGAAAACATAAATTCTGGACTTCAGTTTTCTCACAAGCAGTTTTCCATGTTAACTTACAGGCAAAACTTCCTTTTTGGTTTAACATTTTTCATGAAACAGAATTCAAAAAGAAAAATATTCTATGATAACCTTCATTCTATTTCAAGACTTTGGGTTTAGACCAGGGGTGAAATCCAGCAAATTCTGACAGGTTCTGGAGAACTGATAGCAGAAATTTTGAGCAATTTGGAGAACCGGCAAATACCACCTCTGGCTGGCCCCAGAGTGGGGTGGGAATGGAGATTTTGCAGTATCCTTTCCCCAGGAGTGGGGTGGGAATGGAGATTTTGCAGTATCCTCCCCCCTGCCACGCCCACCAAGCCATGCCCACCAAGCCACACCACAGAACCGGTAGTAAAAAAAATTGGATTTCACCACTGGTTTAGACTTGGCAAAATGTAGGGAAATTTACTTTTCACTTCTAAGACAAAGGGCTATGATATCCTAAGCTAGTATCTATTAATACCTAGGCAAATTGCTGTAGATTTTTTGGCTTTCTTATATATTTTCTTTTCAATTAAAATAAAAGCTAAGGAAATACTTAAATACTTCTTTTGTGATTTTCGTTTATAAAGTATACTTTTAAAGATCTATTAATAAGAATATATAACTTTATATTTCTGTCCATAGAGCTCCTACGGCAGGACTACAAAATTATGAATGGCCAGACAGAGCAAAGTGTTTGCATCCGTGTACTATTTTCTAGTGATAGCCTAGATACAGAGAAATAATTCAATATGTCGGAATATCATATGGCTAGTGAATTACAACTATTAAGTGTGATGCTCAAGAACACCCTTAAATCTTCCACTTTTTAGAGATTTTTTTTTTTTTGCCTTTAGTTTGATTTTAACAATCAAAATTAACAATGTTTGATTTTTTTCCCTTCCTTAACAGGGAAAAAAACATTAGGGAAAGAAATAAAAGGTGGAGGGAGCAAAGCAAGAAAAGAATGAATAGCATAAAGAAATTTGTGCTGGGTTTTATAATTTTTTTTTATATAAATAAATAAGCTATAAATAAAAGTATATTTAGATTTGGAATGTATAGTCCACAAACTGTGAACATCTCTCTGTTCACAACAAATAGCATCTAAGATTTCTATGTATTGATGTATTTGTGTATGTGAACACACACTGTGAATACTGTCTAGACCAGGGGTCTGCAACCTTAAACACTCAAAGTGACATTTGGACCCATTTCCCACAGAAAAGAAAATACCGGGAGCCACAAAACCCTTCTGGTGCCTGACTATTTCTTTTTCTTTTTTCTGATAAATTATTGATTTATTTGTTCTGCAAGTGAAATAAAACAAAACATTGCTCATAGCTTATATTTCACCTATAGTTACTGAGGATTAGAAAGGTGTATTATTATAAACACACGTTCCCTTTGTACAAGAAAACCTCAATAATTTAAGAAATCTATCAAGTTTTGCAGAGTTTTCTTGCCACTACAGGAGTTACTATTGCTGAATATTTCATTATTTTGCCACACACAAATATACTGCTCAAAAAAATAAAGGGAACACAAGCAGAAGACATCTGAGATCTGAATGAATGAAATAGCCTTATTAAATACTTTGTTCTTTACATACAGTAGTTTATACACTGCTCAAACAACTAAAGGGAACACAAAACTACTATATGTAACAAACAAAGTATTTAATAAGGCTATTTCATTCATTCAGATCTCGGATGTCTTCTGCTTGTGTTCCCTTTATTTTTTTGAGCAGTGTATATAGCTTTGGATCATTTTTTCCTCAATAAATAATTGAACAACTACAATGTTTTTGATTAATTTATTTAATTGGGTTCTCTTTATCTTGTTTTGGGTCTTGTGTGAAGAACAGAGCATGTTTCAGGACAAATTTCTGCAGAAATATTGAAATTTCAAAAAGGTTCACTAACTTTTAAGCACCATTGTATAACATTGATTCATTCATAACAATCTTCAATACTTGCTAATTTCATCTAATTATATTTCAAGTTACAGATATTTATATTCTTCATTTGCTAGACAAGAGGGGTGAATGGAGCTCCTTTTTCTAAATCTTATTCTAAGGCCAAACGTTAGGTCAGTCAATCTGTCCTAGAGCATTCTGTACTGAATTGGACTATTGCCTGAGGTATGATTGTGGCCTGAACTTAATCAGATAAGTCTCTTCACACCCAATTATTTATTAAGCATTCTTTATGTAATCATTATGGCAGTGGAAAAAGCTAAGAACTTCTATTTCTTAATCTATCTTTCAGCACCAACCTAATTCTCAACAAAATCAAAGTTATGTAAGTTTAGCAAAGCTTATTTATAACCTCTTTCCTTCCAGAGATTTCAGAGCAGCAATTTAAAAAAAAAGTAACAATATAATCAGTTAAATCATAACAATCAGCTATAATAAGCTGTATCAAAAGCTAGACAATAGTCATTGCAATATAGGGCAGATGAAAATGAATTCCATTACAATATAATCAAGAAGTTCTGGGGAACTTCTAAAGAAGAACAATGGACTGATTGCAGCTAAGAGCAGGGAGCCAACAAGTGGATAGGCTTGTTTGACCTGCTCTGGACAAAGAAAGGATGAGAGATTGCCCAAGCTGTGCTCCATATAGTTGCTTCCCATGAGGGACTGCAAACACTGTGTCAGAGCCTTCCAAAAGGACACTCAGTTTGCTCTTCCTTTGCTAATCCCTTTCAGAAATTGTCTAGTAATTGCTTTAGAAAAAATATATACTTTCAAAATGACCAGGCTGGAAATGCCAAATGAATGCCTTTAATCTTAATATGAGAAAATGTATTTTTGTAAGTTCAAAAATTTAAAATAAACAGCAAAAAGCAGGATAAGATTTTGGCTAAATAAATTTAAATGGACTAAGAACTTGGAAAACATTGGAATATTTGATTTTGCATATTAAGACTTTTAAAATAAACACATTTTTAATAGAAAATAAAAATCATTTTCAATACTGGTGACATAATAAAGATAAGCAACATATAATGGCATTCAGAGACATTTTTGAGGAATTGTACTGGGGCTTTGAATCAATAATGTCAGCTGTGTTGTGTGTACTTAGGAACAGTCTGTTCCCAGAAGAAGATCTTACAGAAAAAGATTTGCAAAATAATTTATCTGAGAACAACATGAACAAGAAATTGTCATGAGACATAAAAAACAATCGGATGAGGCTTTAAAAATTACAAAGAAAATAAAAATGCCAATCTCAGAGAGCAATTGGAATCATTTCTTGTCACTGGATTTACAAAACAAGCTTTTTAAACTTTTGAAGAAGTTTGTGACAAACATCAATAATTATCTGAAAGGATTAAAGAGCAAGAGTGGTTTATGCCAAAAAGAAAGAATACATAGTTGGTTTATTTGATTGGGGTTAAAATGGGACATGGCTGGTTCTTATTGGACTTGATGACATCTGGACTGGGAAAAAAATGTATTGGATTTGCTTACGGTTTACATGGTGTTTCAGCTTTTTTTCCTTTATTGTCACTTTATGTGTCCGAATCTGACTGTAGAGTGCAAAAGTTGGCTTGAAACTCAATATTAAGAAAACTAAGATCATGGCACCTGGCCAACTCAGTTCCTGGCAAATAGATGAGGAAGAAATGGAGCTAGTGACAGATTTTATTTTCCTGGGCTGCAAGATCACTGTAGATGGGGACTGCAGCTAAGAAATTAAAAGATGCTTGCTCCTGGGCAGGAAAGCCATGGCAAAGCTAGACAGCATACTAAAAAGTAGAGACATCACCCTGCCAACAAAAGTGTGCATAGTCAAGGCTATGGTTTTCCCAGTTGCAATACATGGCTGTGAAAGTTGGACCATAATAATAATTTGGCTGAGTGCCAAAGAATTGAGGCCTTTCTTAGGGTTTTCTTCTCTATTTTATGATTCTTTTTTGTTTTCTTGCACCTTTTATTCTATTTTTTTTCCTTTTTCCTTTTAGTTTCTAATTACTATTGTAATTAAAATGTTTAATAAAATTAGTTCTGTGTGCATACTGTTGTTGTTGAAATTCATTGCAGAAGAGTGAATTTGGAGTTCTGGAAGGAGGTATATATTTTAACACATTTAGCTGACTTTCTGAGACTTTATTTTTCTCTCATTTAATCTGTTTAAATTCAACCAGGTGGTAACTGGTACAAAAAATGCTATATAGAAGAATTATCATCCTCTATTTTCTTGTCAAAATGTCCAGCTGTGTAATACAATATTGAGAATAAAATCAATAAATTGCAAAATCAAACATCCATAGCTTTAAATGAGGTAATCATAGCTGCCTTCAGGATGTCAAGCTGCAATATCAAAGATATCAAAGATATCAAAAACTATCAAAGATAGTCCAGGACACAGCAGTCTGGACAATATAATTTGACACCCAAATAATATTTTGCACCTTCCCTCTGGTAAAGTAACATTTTTCTGACATGGTGTGTAGCATGCTTTTTTAAAATGCTGCAATGCAGTTTTTTCTCTATTCCTCTCCCCGTGCTTTTATTATTGCAATGTGCGCTTTCCATGCCATACAAACCACAAAAGTGTTTTTTTATGAAACCAGCTAAATTTAAACCACTCTGAATGTAAACTTCAGCTTGATTCTCCATATGTATACATCTTCGCTTCTTCACTGCCCATAGCTATGTAAGAATTCAGCCATTGGCATCCCATTGCAAATGTTGCATAATGGTGCCATACTAAATTGCTATATACTGAATACCAGCATGACCAGTTTCCTCTAGGTTGGAACTCCCACACTATATAGGCATTACCCCACCATCTAAACTGTAGAGTCATAGAGTTGCCAGCTAGAAAGAATTCAGCTAGAAAGAATTCAGCACAAGTCAGTTCATTGATGTTGTTAATCATTTGTTGGATTAAAATAGATAGTTTGATGATTTAGTAATATGTGATACTAGTGGGCTGTTGGCATTCTACATTGTCCTCCAGTGGTGGAATTCCTTTTTTTTACTACCGGTTCTGTGGGTGTGGCTTGGTGGGCATGGGAGGGGAAAGATACTGCAAAATCTCCATTCCCTCCCACTTCTGGGGGAAGGATATTGCAAAATCTCCATTCCCACCCCACTCTGAGGCCAGCCAGAGATGGTATTTGCCAGTTCTCTGAACTACTCAAAATTTCCGCTACCGGTTCTCCAGAACCTGTCAGAACCTGCTGAATAGCACCCCTGTTGACCTCTGACTAGAATCTAAGAATGTCTATGGAGATTCTCAGTCATCCAGATCATGGTTGTCCCTAAGGTGCTTTTTCAGGAGGCAACTGGACTTTCTGGTTTTTCTTTGAAGACATCAGAGCTGAAGAAGCTTCTTGTATAAGAAGTTAAACATCTTCAAAGAAAAACCAGAAAGTCCAGTTGCCTCTTGAAAAAGCACCTTTGGAACTAGAATCTAAGAAGTATTTTCTTCCATTAACCTCCCTACTTAACAAGCAAAAATAGAATATAAAAAAAAGATCATTAGGAAAAACTATTTCTCTTTTGGCTTCTTCCCCCTTTTTCTTTCCTTCCTTGGCACCACTCTTTTTATTCTCTCCTGGATGCTATTGTAACCTATGTATTTGCAGCCCTAACATGTAAATATTTTTAGGTATCATGGTATCACATGGTCAGGTTATCAGTGATGTGAGAAAATTACATTTCCCAATTTCTCTTCTTTGGAATATTTTCACAACAGCATGACAAGTGAACGGGGAGAGAATACACCCTCAATGGAACAACAGAAGATATGGAACTGCTACAAAAAACCCACCAATGAATAGATATTTTAGAATGGTCAAGAGAGGCCTATTTTCCCTTGGATAACTTGCAAGTTTTGAGATATTGTGATTTCAGAAGCAATGTTTAATTCCCAGGTTCTACTTTCGTGAATGGGGTTAAGACCTTTCTCTTCAAACAGTCTCTTTGAATGATAGAACTAAGAATTATATCTGTGTTCACCCATTTTAAATGGTTTAGCAGAAGGCTTTTATTCCTTTTAAGACACTGATATGGCCACTAAAACATGCGGTTCAATTCTTCTGTGCAAAGTATCCCAGCATCACCCTAATGGAGCAGTCTAATGGGCTTGTCTGGCAATGCAGTCAAGTGCAGATTCTCATTACATCAGAATGCACTCACTATCAATCTGTAGACCAATCCCTTCTCCCTTTAGTAAGGTAGATTTTTACAACCTATTACTCAGATCCCTGAGCAAGAATTCCCTTCCCAAACAAGGAAAGAGGCCTTCTGCTTCTGAATTTTCCCAGTGAGAAGCAGCTGACTGTGAGAAAGGAAACTAGCAATGAAACCCCAACATCCGAACTGAGTGAAATCTTCTAGGCTCAAAGAAAGAAAGAAAGTGCTAGCATTCAATTTGATTTTGTCTGTCCTCAAGGCAATGCATACTGTGCTTTTCTGCCTCTGAATTGCCCTCATACATAGGACTACTTATTACACCTTTGTTCATATTACCTGTCAAAAGCCTAGCCTCCCCTCCATGTCTGTCTTGTTTGTTGTATACTTTTATTAAACTCTGTATTAATTAAGCAGATATTTTGATGCCCATTTGTGTCTTAAAGTGTTACACTCTGGAAACAGGCTTTAGAAGGCCAAGATCTCTATCCAGATTGATTACCAGAGACAGATATTGAGGTGTAATTGTGTTTCTATAGTAGCAGAAAAGGGAAGGCAGTTTATATCTTTTATGGTTGTTCCTACATCCTGGTTAAGGAGAGGAAAAGCATATGTTGGTAGCAAATCCATTGCTGCATTATCCCTGGCTGTCAACCTCAAAGCATCGCTTGAGGTCAGGTGGGCGGGGGGAGGGAAAATCCTGCTTATCAATCATCATGTCCAGAGTGTGTGCCGTTGCTGGTTCGACGCTGCTTGACATTTCTGCTGCAGCCACCGTAACATGGAAGCCTTGGATAGGACCGCTGCCACTGAGGGAACCACCATTACAGCAGCTCCAATGCTGTTGCCGCTGCACAGCTAAGAGGCAGACCCGGAAGTAACTATGGGGGTTTTATTTTTAAAGACTATTCCTTGGTGCCTCGACGAGCTGGAGGGGCGGAGCTTTGTGTACCATACCCACGATGATAAAATGTACCTAGCATTGGGGTGGAGTATGGGGTGGAGTCATGGGGTTGGCAAGTAGCTTTAAAAGGTGATGGGAAGCACTGCACAATAGC
Source organism: Pantherophis guttatus (assembly GCF_059756535.1). Taxonomy (NCBI): domain Eukaryota; kingdom Metazoa; phylum Chordata; class Lepidosauria; order Squamata; family Colubridae; genus Pantherophis; species Pantherophis guttatus. Next base: position 160,680,761 of record NC_142063.1, read on the forward strand.
ACTGACAATAATTCATTCTCCACAGGTGTTTGTTGGTTCATGCCAGAGCCAAGGATAAAGATTTCTAAAACACAGATACCTTCTGGTTTGGAGTCTTATTTCACTGCAGAAATCCAGAACCTGACACTGGCTATTGGAAGACTTGATGGCAGACTCTTTACAAGTTGCTTATATATTTACTATGTACAACAATACTGTATCTAAGCATATTATACCTCAAAGAAACTCCAGTTCCACAAATTTCTCTCAATGGCTATGATGATTTGGACATATGGGAGTGGTTGTTTAATAGTATTTTGGAAAGCTTGGGGATCCAGCTTTCCTTGCCTCTTATTTAAAGGCCTCATAGAAAAATTACATTTTAAAGCATTTGAATAAGTGAAATAATAAGGGCTGGCAGAGCACCGAAACAATTAACAGTTGCCGAGACTGGCTGTTCTAACGCTGCCTAGCTCGCTCATAAATATACTTGATATTAATGAACTGAAAGAACAGTTGTGAATCATCAAGAGAAAGTTGTAAACTCATTATCATTCCCTTTCTCAGAAGCTTTTTTAAATTCATTTTGTCCTAAGTAATTACCTAATAAAATCTTAGTAAATTGTACGAACAACTACACCTGCAATGGTATTTCATTCAGGAACTGGAAGGGGAAAGGAGAAAAACAAAAACAAAAAAGAATGAATGAATGAATAAATGATTAAATAAATAATACACACATTTGCCCCCAGATGTGTTATTTATAACCAGGATATAATCAGGTATCATGTAACAGTTTAACAGGAAAAACTCTTTCCCGAAATACTGATCTGAACTGTTATAAGAACACAAATGGGTCTGAATACTTGCATTGACAAGGGTGGAGTCAAAGAAGTCAATGAGATCTAACCCCCCTTCCCCCAAATGGAGCTTACTTCACATAGGTGATTACAATGCTGGCTACCATCTTTATTTTTTAACCCTATCTTGGACACTTGCTCTTTCCATCAGCACCAGTGAGTACCATTTCCTATCACCTGTTCACCAACCCACCTGCTTTATACAGCTCCCCATCCAGTTTTATCATTATGCAAAAACCCAGCTCTCTTTTCCCAGTTCTAATGCTGGGAAAAGATAGAAGAACAGGCTTACCAGTCATAAGATGACTCAGATGGACTCAAATGCAATGGTGATCAGTGTGTGCTATATGGAGACCTGGGAAAAAATCTATCTTTGTGGTCCCTAGGAGTCGAAAGTGACTCAAAGGCACATAATCAATCAATCAAAAATAGGCAGCACTGTTGACTACTGTTTCTTTTATGATATGATCTGCCAATAAGAACCAATTTGGTTAACAGGTTAAAAATACCAATCTGAAACTAGAAGATTGGGATTTCTAGTCTTGTTTTAGGCATAAAAGTCAATCGGTGACTTTGGCTCCAGCCCTAGGAAGGAAGCAAGGATAAACCACTTCAGAAAATGTTGCTAAGAAAACTGCTTGCCTTATCCATCTTGCCGCCAGGAGTCAAGCATGACTTGAAGGCAATCCCCTGCAAATAAATAAATAAACAAATGAGCAAACAAATGAATAAAAAATAATAAAATAAATCAAGCATTAAATCAAGCATGCTTATTGAAATAGGAGTTGTCATAGAGAAATATCTTGTCATGGTTTGTTTCACTGGAAAAATATTATGAATTGCAATGTGACAGAATTGATTTTGCTCCTTTGCTAGTGTGGGACCTGACTTCAAAATAGGACCCATTAAAATCAATGGAAATATGTGGATAAAAATGGAAGAGAGTAACCTATTAATGAATTCTGAACCAAAATCACCAGATTCGCAGCTCTCAGATTTAGGCAAGAATATAGCCAGTATTCTCCAAATGTTGGCGCACAACTCTTGGGTCTTTAAATGTGTAACTGATAGTATTATTTTGGGATGATTGCAGTTAATTGGATATGTATATTTAGCTAAAATCGAGGTTTAAAATAATACTTTGACACAATTTTTTTTAAAAAAGAAATCTTTTTTTTTCTCCTCAACCACTTTGACAGTATAGCAATCAAACTAGGAAAATGATGTCATTCTCACACTGCCATTTGTGAATCTATCCCTTTGTGGCAATGGAAGATGTTATGTCAATAAATCACTCTGAACAGTGCTCAATATTTAACAGGGGTTGGTGAATGAACTTTGGTCTGATTCAAATTTGTGATTCAAGTTCCTTTCAAATTTTTAATCATACTGGAATTGAATATAAATATAGCTCTACTATTTATTGTGGTTATATTACAATGTAGTATACATACAATGGGCAGTATTCATACAACATATACATACATGTTGCAAGGAAGCCAGACCACCACAACCCTAAATAGCTCCTCTATGGTGAGCTGCCTCAAGGAAAGTGATTGCATGGGGGACAAAGGAAGCAATAATAAGACATGTTGAAAGCCTCTTTCAAGTCCCCGGATATTGACACCACCTCCTGGGAAACCCTGGCAAAAGATCAATTGACATGGCACACGTTGATCCACCAAGGCTGCCAGACATTTGAAGACAGAAGAACAACCATAGCAGAGGTGGGTTTCAGCAGGTTCTGACCAGTTCTGAAGAACTGGTAGCGGAAATTTTGAGTAATTCGGAGAACCAGTAAATACCACTTCTGACCGCCCCCGCCCCCATCTATTCTCTGCCTCCCGAGTCCCAGTTGATTGGGAGGAAATGGGGATTTTTTTTTTAATTTGATTTATATGCCGCCCTTCTCCAGAGACTCAGGGCGGCTTACAATGCGTTAAGCAATATTTTGCAGTAACCTTCCCCTGGAGTGGGAAGGGAATGGAGATTTTACAGTATCCTTCCCCTGGAGTGGGGAGGGAATGGAGATTTTAGAGTATCCTTCCCCTGCCACACCCACCAAGCCATGCCCACCATGCCATATCATGCCCACCAAGCCACACCCACAGAACCGGTAGTAAAAAAAAATTGAAACCCACCACTGAACCATAGCACAAGAGAAGCGAGCACTCCGCAAAGCCAGAGCTGCAAATGCTGCAAGAATAGTCTGCCCGACATGTGGCAGAACATTCCGTGCCTGTATAGGCCTTACCAGCCACCTGTGGACACACCGTGGACAGCCCACAACCTGTTAGATGTCAAGGTCCTCTTCAAACACAATGGATGAACATCACCATCATTACAGTATAACTAAGCATGCAGGGCCCTCAGGCTTCCTGATATTGTTGGACGACTACTCTATAATTCCTGTCTGCTGGTCATGTGGACTGGTTAATGAAATTCAAGAACATCAGGACCACAACAGATCTGCATCCTGACCTAAATGTCTTGTGGAGTGCAAACTTTTGCAACATGTTCTTCTTGTAGATTTCAAATACTCACTTCACTCAAGACATTTGGAATAGCAGTGCACACCGCGTTTCGTTCATTAATATTTCAATAATGAACTGTTGTGATGTGAAATATGAAATTCAAATTTGTAAAGTGAAAATATTGCCACATGCATGAGGCTTAGCTAATTCTACTGTCATATATTTTTCGTTATGATTGATAAGGAACGTTCAAGTGAAAAACAATGGAGACAAAATGCAGAGTAAAATATAAGGATGTTCCAAATGTCTAAACTATTATTCAGTACTATCATCTTCCTTTATAACACAGTTAATTTATAAAAACAAAGCACAATTAAGTGGAACAAAATAAATTCTGGAATCTTAACCATTTGGTGCATAATTCAGTAAATTAAACTCATGCGTGAAAACTCTACTAAATTAAGTTGAAGCACAGATAGTCTCAACTTATGACTATTCATTCAGTGGCCATTTGAAATTATGATGACACTGAATGAATGGTGGTTATGACTGCCCCTTGAAGTTTCAGCTGTGCCAGCATCCCCACCATCATACAGTCCTGGTGATTGGCAACTGTCTTGCACTTATGACCAGCTGCAGTACCTTGCAAACACATGCTATTTGCAACCTTCCCTGCAAACATCCCTAGAATGCCAATGGGAAAGCTGGCAGGGAAGGTTGCAAGTCTCTGCGGTAAATCTCTCCCATTTGCACACCCTCCCCTAACCCCTCCATGCTCATGCCTCACTGGTCACTCTTGCACCCTCCCCAACCCCCACCACTCCTTATTTATTTATTTATTTATTTATTTATTTATGTTTGTTTGTTTGTTTATTATTTATTATTTATTTATTATTTATTTATTTATTAAGCTTATATGCCTCCCTCTCTCCAGAAAGGACTCAGGGCGGCTCACAGCAATAAAAACAGATAAAATCAATATTAAATGTTAAAAACCACTAAAACTCCCCTTAAAAACCCCTTCAGTCCAATCCGGCTTGGCGAAATAACCATGTTTTAAGGTCACAGCAGAAAGAGCGCAGGTCAGAGGCCACCCGGAGCTCCAGGGGGAGTTGTGGGCGCACCATAAGATAAGTGCGCCCACAGAGAAAGCCAGTTCCCTAGGAGTCACCAGACAACACTGCCTGGCTGATGGCACTCCAAGGAGGCCCTCCCTGTGGGAACGCACCGGGCGATGGGGAGCTGTCGCTGGCCGCAGATGGTCCGTCAAGTACCCAGGCCTAGGCCATGTAGGGCTTTATAGGTGATAACCAGCACCTTGAATCTCACCCAGAAGACAACCGGAAGCCAATGCAGGTCGCGCAGGAGGGGTGTAACATGAGAGTGTCGGGACACTCCCATCACTACCCGCGCGGCCGCATTCTGCACTAGCTGAAGCCTCCAAGTGGTCTTCACAGGCAGCCCCATGTAGAGAGCATTGCAGTAGTCAATCTGGGAGGTCATGAGCGCATGAGTGACTGTACGGTCCAGGTAGGACCTCACGCATCCCCATGCACCCTCCATGAGTCTTACTGTACCTCCCTTACACTCATGGGCTACCTGTATATATCATGGCAGAATGAGTCAATAGGTTCCTGATCCAGCTATACATTACAGTGGTACATTGAGTTGAAATGGAAATTCTCAATCACAACTTCTGCCCTTCAAGATTGTTCCTGAAACAAAGTGGTGATTTGCAGTGATACAGAATGGATTATCTAAAGTCGGAGAGTGAGAAATACTGGTTGTAGCTCTTTCTCGTGAAGACAACTGACTGTCACAAGCAACCAAGACTTCAAGAAAGATTTAAGTGGCTTCTAATTGTGTCTTCCTGCCAGTTGCTGACTGAGGTCCCTAATCATTTTTCTCAGTCTTTTTAGTTTTATACTATACTGCATAATACAGTATATATATCTGATACATACTGTATATCAGTTCCAGTTCTGCTTTGTATTTGCTCAGATGTATGATTATATTCTAGACAAGATGTTGAGTATGCATGAACATTTCTCTCCTCCCCACTTACAGTGCTTCTAATCCTGAACAGACATCAGACAGTAACAAGATGTTTTACATTATCATGCTGCTTAGCAAGACTATCTATAGCATAACTTTCCTCACACTCCTACGAAATCCTTCCACAACTTGTGTGCCATTTCAGTATCAACTAGCACTGCTGAGAATTCTGGGAGCTGAAAATGGAAAGTGCCAGGGATGGAGAAGGTGTTTTATATCCATTGGTAAGGAAACAGGAGCACCACTAGGCTGAGGCTCTTCCAAAAATAGGACATCTTGTGACTATTACCATTGCCTGAAGTAATATGGAGATTACAAACCATAACATCTTTGTGGAATAGTGTCAAATCCAACAAAACAATAGGAACAAAATTTCTATGCCACTCAGAGCTGTGTAGTGATTGGAGCACTGTCTTTGATGTGGGAGACCAGGGTTCAAATCCTGAATGGTGCCTATTTTATCAGTAGGGATCCTTGGACAAAGTCCCCCTAAAGTTTTACCTGCCTACCTCAAATATGTGGCATGAACTAGGACAGTGATGGCAAATCTTTTTGCCGTCATGTGACCCCCCCAAAGTGTGTGGGGGGGTCACATGTGTGCCACACCCATAATTCAATGCACCCTCCCCCCCCAGAAAGCCTCTGGAGCCTGGGGGGAGCGAGAAACGGGCCTTCCCTACCCCCCCACCCCAGATGCCCTCCAGAGGCCGAAAACAGCCTGTTTCCCAACTTCAGGTGGGTCCAGAAGGCCCGAAAATCAGCTGGCTGGCGCATGCATGTACACCGGAGCTGAACTAGGGCAACACTCATGTGCCCATTGATATGGCTCCACATGCCACCTGTGGCACATGTGCCATAGGTTCGCCATCATGGAACTAGGAGAATCATGTTTCAAAGGTTCAAATTTGTGAATCCACAAGCCAATTGTGTGAAAAAATCCATGTGGATTCATGTTTTCCCTGCAGTACAGGCATTTTGGAAATGCTGCATGCATAAGCATCCATATGCCTATATATGTGAAATCACAAAACATAAATAAATATGCAACTTTTCTGTTTACCTTGTTTAATAAATTAGCATTTTTAATTCTGTTTAGTATTCAAAGCATGATCACTAATATATTCTACCCTTCAGCTAGTTAAATCATTCCAGTTGTGGAAATCATTGAAAGCAAACTATACATAGAGTTAGGGACTTACAACCCAATCTTGAAAGTATTTTATAGGTACAATGCATAGTTTACAATGATTATACCTTTTTATGGATATCTTTTGTGGCAAGAGACATTTCAAATGGGAAGAATCATCATATGGAATAATCATTCCTAAAAGGTAAGGATAAAAAAACTTTCATGGGAGTTGGAGGTTTAAATGTATTCTTATTATCAAGGTGCAGTATCTGCCTTGCAAATTAAATTTAATGTTCCCAAAAATCTGTTTCTGTAGTAAAGCTGTGTACATTCCTATTTATGACCATTAATGTTAACACAGAAATGTATTTAGAATATTTCAAAATGAATCCAAAATGTGTAAAGAAGTCTTCGATGGCAGGAAACACCTCAAATGAAACAAGCCAGCATTTTTTTTTAAAAAAAAATAAGGCTCATCTTCACTGCTGTGTTATTGTCCTTTCCCTCAGTCCATGAGGCTGCATAAGGTATGCCAAAATAATCTTAAACTTCCTTTATCTCTGAGTACTCTTCTGCTTCAACAATTAGCCCCAGGACTGGTATTATCCTCAGAGATTTAATGTATGTAGGCAACTTTTAGGCAGTATTTCTCAACCTTGGCAGCTTTAAGATCTGTGGACGTCAATTCTCAGAATTCTGGCAGGGTGAGAATCCTGGGATTTAAAATCCACACACATTTTTTGCCAAAGCTAAGAAACAGCAATTTAGGAAAGGACTTGGTAGATTTCCTTGGTGTCTGCTGCTAATGGGAAACCCAACCACTAATTAGCCTTTCTAGAGAAAGAAAAACATTGTATTTATTTATTTATTTATTTCGTCAAGCATATATTTCATGATAGAAGTGAAAACATAATTATTTTTTTTGAAAATTTTTTATTTTATTTTAAAATTTTATTTTATTTTATACACAAACAAACATTTAATACATCAGTCATCCCTTCCCTGTGACATCTCGGTGTTTTTTTGTTGTTTCTTCTGTCTTGTGTAAACATAATTATATATATGAAAAGGATACAAATGAAAGAAAACATTAGGAAGGGATGGTAGGCACGCTGGTGCGCTTATGCACGCCCCTTACAGACCTCTTAGGAATGGGGTGTGGTCTACAGTAGACAGTCTAAGGTTAAAGTTTTGGGGATTTGGGGAAGAAACCACAGAGTCAGGTAGTGCATTCCAGGCGCTGACAACTCTGTTACTGAAGTCGTATTTTCTGCAATCGAATTTGGAGTGGTTTACCATGAGTTTTTATCTATTGTGTGCTGGTGTATTGTTGTGGTTGAAGCGGAAGTACTCATTGGCTGGTAGGACATTGTAGTAGATAATTTTATGTACTATGCAAATGGCTAGGCTTAGGTCAAAACCTGAACCCAAGCCAACTGTTAGAATGGGAGTAGGAGGTGGTTTACCAGACAGCATCCACTCAGTCACTATGATTGAACCTGATTTTTATAGAAATAAAAACAGAGAAAATAGAGAATTCTTCTTTTTTTAAAAAAAAAATCATATGAAATCTGTTATTTCCACCAAATTAGGTCTATCTCTATAGCTACAAACTTACATAAATCCTGGGGTGGTTTTTTTTTTTTTTTTAAGAACTCAATCAATCAGAAGAACAGGTTTGCTTCCAAAACTTTAACCCTTTTCAACATTATACGTAGTTCAGTAGAAACTGTTTTGAATTTAACAGAAGCTAAATTATAAAGGTACTGCATAGATTATTTATTTGCTGGGTCCTTTCCAATAAATCCAAATTACTCCTGGGCCATAGGTGCTGTGTAAAGTAATTGTGGCCCAGCTATATTATTATAGTCCCCTAAAATAGTTTCAACAAGCATACTCTCTGAAACGCAATAAAACACAATAATCCATGAAGTATTCTGTCTGCCAACAAAGTGCTCATTTATACTTCACTATCCAATATACATGGCTGCCAGGGGAAAAAAATCTCAAGGTATTTAAACAAAACAAAACTGTACCAGGCAATATCCTTTTGCAGACTTGTTCATATCTGCCAGATGCCATTATTTTAGATTTATCACAATTGATGGAGAGTTGTTCATTCTGACAGTGTAAAAACTAAAGTAACTAACTCCTACGTTACTTTTGTGAACATACAAAATCCAAAAATGTTATGTGCCTAAGAAGGATTGAAATCTTGACATTGTTATCTACACTCAAGACCAAAAGCATAACTCCAATACAAACTAAAAAGAAAGGGTACAAGTCAGCATTCTTATTTTATCCCCTTTTGTAACTGCCTGCTTGTGTTGTCGCCAAGATTATCTGTCACAACACCCTCTAATTTGTAACGATGTCTCCTGTATAAATACATAGTATAATTTAGTAGTTGCAGATCAATATCCAAGGATGGCAATTTATTCCACAAATGTTGCTATGGGACTAAAAAAAAAAATAAGATAGGTTTTAAATCAAGAGAAACCACGAAGAAACTGCTTAACAAGACCAGCTAGATAATTGTTTCAACAGGAAATGATGATGCTGAGTTGATCATCTACTTAAAGTCCAGGTTGTTTTAATACAAGCAAAAGCAAGTTGTTGTTGTTGTTAATGTGCTCCTCTAATTTCTTATGAAATTACCAAGCATAAATCTCCCTTTAGTATCTAATAGATCTATAGGCCTAAGATTAATAAGATCATCTGTGGTGTCTTCATTATGCATAGGAGCTGCTGCAATTGAAGACCAGTTGACAGTGTCAAAGAATAAGCATGTAAATCCACTAAGTCAGTGTTAAGTCAGATAATTACAACCTGGGCCTGAATTATGAAATTGAAAGCAGAAAGGTGTCAGGATTCCAAGTAACATACCTGTTAAGTTGGGCGATTGAGGAGTGACCAATCACAAGTGACCTATTGTGGTTTAAATCTCCCACCAAAACTATATACATAATAATACCCATATGTTAACCCATAGCAAACAAAACTCTGAAGCAAATATATTCCTCAAAGAATAGGTGTATTGGATATGTCATATTGGCACAGGCTGGTGAAAACCTACTCTGAATATTCCCGCGGTTTTCACCTAATTAAAAGTGAATGTTTGTCACTTTCTGGAAACAATCAGTCACATGGTCCAATCAGGTTGCTAGGTGACTCCAGTCCCCTCCTTCCGAGCTCCTGCAGGAATGTCCTTGGTTCCCACGAGAAAGCATTTTGTTTTGGCTACAAGATAGCATTCTTTATTGGCCAAGTGTGATTGGACACACAAGAAATTTGTCTTTGGTGCATATGCTCTCAGTGTACATAAAAAGAAAAGATAGATTCGCCAAGAATCATAAGGCACAACATTTAATTATAGTGATAGAGTACAAATAAGCAATTGAATCATACTAGGAAACAATCAATATAAATTATAAGGATACAGCAACAAGTTACAGTCATAAGTGGGAGGAGATGGGTGATAGGAATGATGAGAAGATTAATAGTAATAGCAATGTACCCCAACTATCTCTATTCCCCCACCCCCTCACTAGCCCTCTTCTCTGGTGTGTCAGCGCTGAAGTCCCAAAACGGCCTCAGTCAAGCCAGCTTCAGGGCTGACAGAAGGGCCTTAATTGTAGAGGTCACTGTTTTTGGCTCAGCCTACTGAACCCTAATTTCTGGGCTCTTCCAGGCAGAATGTAGTTGCAATATTAAAGCAGATCAATTATCTTAGTGATCACTGTGTGTTGGTTAGTACTCAGAGCTATGTCTAGCTTTGCTTCTTTCTGTAGCATTTGTAAGAGTTTTGGTGGGGGGTTGAAAATCAGGAATGTCTGTTTTGAAGTGGTGTCCATGCAGAAGTAACAGCGGTAGGTTCTGCTACATAAGTGACTTGCATCACAATTGAATACATTCATCCCCCTTATCTACAGGCTCCTGCTACCTTAGTATGATGAATGGAGATAGGATTGGTAAAGAGCCAAACATAGGAGGAAAAGCAGCATTGGTGGTTTTCCTCCAACATAAGAATATGAAACTTTTTTTAAAGAGAGAGCACAGAAATTAAAGGAACAGAAAAAGTTGTTTCTTCCTGTTAATATAAGCTCTCAAATAGCTGAGATATCTCTTTGTTCCTGCATTGGGCGGGAAGAACAAACTGTTAAATCTCAGTGCTATAAACTCCAAAGGAAAAGACATATACTGTATACTCCATAGTGTTCTCATCATCTTAAATAGTTAGGAAAGCTGGCAGAGACACTTTATATTTAACTGAGAAGATTTGGGTGATGGAAAAGCTATATGTCTGGAAGAAGGTTCTGGCCTTCAGAACAACAGTATCATGGAATATATTTTCTTTTGTTGTGGTAATTTAAGCCCTGATTTGAACCAATTGCTGTATAAGAAATTCTTGGGCTAAAATAGTTTGTTAGAGCCATGGTGGCCCAGTGGTTAGAATGCAGCATTGCAGGATAACTCTACTTATAGCTGGGAGTTTGATCTTAACCATCTCAAGATTGACTCAACTTTCCATCCATCCGAGGTCAGTAAAATGAGGACCCAATATGCTTGACATCGGCGGAGAAATGCATTTACCTTTGCTAGCGGTTCAGAAATGTGAGTGTATGCCTCTTCTGCGCATGCACGGAGCCTTCTGCACATGCACAGAGGGTAAAAAATAGGACATAATGATGTCTCAGCGGGTGGCGGAGCCTCTCACTACCAGCCCTATTGGTTCACGTGAGCCGGATAGATGCAGCTGGATTTCACCGCTGCTTGACATTATAAATCGCTCAGAGTGCTATAAAGCGCTATGAAGTGCTGTATAAGCCTAAATGCTATTATAAAAGGCTACTGCTATTTGACTGTTATAAATGAAGATTTTAATATTAGAAATTCAACTTGGGACATTAAGTTTATTAACCATCTGGACTACAAACATTTCTTGAATGATTTCTGGGCTTGGCTCAATAATTTTTGTTGTAGCGATGTAACAGGAATCTTTCAACGCTATTAGAATTGCTTGACATGTAGAACATTATCAGTTTGAAATCTGCCATAAATGTTTTTCTAACTAATATTTTTCTTTTTCTGAGATACTCACTTTTCTGCTTCATTTCTTTTTACAAATTCACAGGTGCCTCTTCACCTATTTTTGGTTACTTGAAATAGAAGTATTTCATACTAGCTCCCAAAGACTTTAAACTACTTATTTCTTTTTCGTCTATCTTGGAGTTAGGAAAAAGAAAAAGAAAAGAAATACAACTCTATCCCTTTTCAGGCTCCAATTATGCTATTTGGACACATTATGCAAAAAAATCCAGGTCTCTCGAGAAGGCTGCAGTGCTGGAAAGGACAGAAAGGAGGACAAACAGCAACAAGCGGATTGACTCATTTGCAGCAGTGATGGGAGCACCATTAGTGGATCTGAAAACCCAGATTGAGGAAAGACTCATGGAGATCTATTTACATGGTCACTAAGAGTAAACACCAATTGGATGACACATAATCAATCAGCCTACCGTTTTGAATGATGAATTGGTAAATGTTTCTTGAACAGGCCCAGTAGAAAACTGAATAATTCAGGAAAAAAATACAGTATTAATAATAGGTTGTAAACTAGTGACTCCTGTATATCAGGCTAATATTATAATCACTATGATAACCAGTTTGGTGGTTAAGGCATCAGGATGGAAACAGGGTGACCATGCATTCTAGTCCCACTTTAGGCATGAAACACATGGGGGGAATGTTTGGCCAGTCATTTTCTCTCAGCCCTTAGAACAGTGTTGGTGAACCTTTTCAGCCGAGTGCCAAAACAGGATAGCATGCATGCACATGTGCTGAAAACTGGAAGAGCAGCTGCACATGCGCACCGACCACCTGGTCTTCCGATTTCTGGTATGCATGTGCACAGGAAGACCAGCTGGCCGGTGCACATGTGTGCACTGGAAACCAGAAGAGTAGCCGCCCGATGTGCCTGCTGGGAAAATGATCTTCTGGTTTCTGGTGCGTGCATGCGAACTGACCACCAGATCTTCCGATTTCTGGCATGCATGCACACTTGAAGACCAGCTGGCCAGTGCACATGCATGCACTGGTAATGGAAGATCATCTTCCTGGCGCGTGCATGAACACCAGCCAGCTGGTCTTTGCATGCGGCTGCTCTTCCAGTTTCCGGTGCTCCCGGGTGTGTGAAGACAAGTTTGCCAGCACGCTGGAACCCGGAAAAGCAACGGGTGATGGCTCGCATGCCCGGTGAGATGGCTTTGTGTGCCACTTCTGGCATGCATGCCATAGGTTCGGTATCAAGGCCTTAGAACAGAGATGGCTAACCTTTTTGGCACCGAGTGCCCAAAGTATGCACAACAATAATGCAATGTTCCCGCAACCCCCGGTGACCCTCCCACATGTACGCATGATCCCCGCGTGCACTCCCTGTGCATGTGCATGCGACCCCACATGTGCCCACCCCCTGCACATGCTTGTGCATTTCCTGCATGGTAGAGACCCCAAAACCAGCTGGCCGGCAGGAGGCACGCACGCATGCACGGCGGAGCTGAGCTGGGGCAGCAGTTCGTGTGCCCGCAGAGAGGGCTCTGTGTGCCACCTGTGGCACACGTGCCAAAGCTTCGCCATCACGGCCTTAGAAGAAGGAATGGCAAATCACTTCTGAAAAACCTTGCCAAGAAAACTGCAGGCACTTTTCTAGTCCAAGAACCGGACATAATTGAAGGGAAGAAAAAAATATCATTATTCTTCTGGAAAGCATTGGTAACCGTAGCTCCAGCAGGCACTAAAGAGCTTTACAGCAATGCGGGTTACCAGGTGAGATGTTCCTTTCACTGTGAGCAAACCACAGGCATTTGCCTAGGGAAAAAAAATGTGCAGCAGGCAAACAGGCCAGAAATGCTTGTGAACACAAGGCCAAAAATATTACATTCGACTCAAAACAGGAGAACATAGGCAAACGTTTTATTCCGAGTAGAATAGAGATAAGTAGAGGATAAGCGCCAGGTGGCAGTTGTGTCCTAAAAGGCCTTGCACACATTCATCTAGTGCGCTAGAAAGGTCAGAAGAAAGTTGTGTTGCTATATATAACTAATTACATCTAGATGTGAAAATAAGGGAGGAGGGCTTTTAGATCAGAGCTGCTAAAAGTCCTGAGCTCAGAGACATTTTTTTTACCCCAGAAATACTGTTCACACAATCTGCAAGGAAGAAAAAAAAAAAATACAGGAGCCAAGTGGAACTGAGATGAGTTAATTTCCATTTGAACTCTGCGGTAAGAAACCCAACTGCTATGCAGCTGTACAGAATTTCACATGCATTTCTCCCAAAATACTCAGTATATTGTGGGAGAAGCTGTCATATGAATCAGATCTTAATTGCCAATCTTGCCAGAGCTGAGCAACTAGCACTGTCTCCTCTTGCCAGCTTTTCAAATTATCTGAAGCCAAATCGGTTCCAAAAAATATTTCTTTTCAAAAGCGAAGTTACTTTCTAAAGTAGTGCCAATGGATCCAAAATGTCCTGAGCCAAGATTTGGTCTCAAAGCCAGTCAAGAAAAACTGAAAATGTCCATTTTGCTTATTCAAACTTCACAAATTCATAGCTAATGCTAAGTTTAACAAATCCCACGGAAGAGTAGGTTGTCATGTTCTGAGCTGAAAAGGAAGGCATGCCTGACTCATTCCAGTTGATCGTCAGAGATTTTATTTCTTCAGAATGTTACATGACACCTACGGTATCTGCATTATTATTCTAAAGACATTGAAAACTGAATCCAAGAAAAGACCAAGGACATATCATTTATGGCCTTATTCATGCCATATTTATGTCATTTGAAATAGCAATATTAATAGCTTTCCATTAAAGGAATTTGAACAAGACTTCTGTGCCATATTATTAAAGGTAGTCCTCAACTTACACCAGTTCATTTAGTGACCGTTCAAAGTTACAACAGCACTGAAAAAAATGATTTATGACTATTTTTCATAGTTACGACTGTTGCAACATCCCCATGGCCACGTGATAAGAATCAGATGCTTGGCAACTGGCATGTATTTATGATGGATGCAGTATACCAGAATCATGTGATGTTTTGTCCCAGCTACGGACCCCAAAGAACGCAGCACACACAAAGTCCGTACAAATCTTAGTTTACTAATTAAGGACTACTAAAGAGCTTTCTTAGTAGTTGTTCAAACACAAGTACAGTTTAAGTCAGTCTTTTCTGAACAAGGGCTGTTAATTTAACTTCATTAACAGCCAACAAGAATCCAAAGAATAATAACTCAATTCTGAGGCACAGTATTTCAGATAACTGTAATCTTACTGTGGTTGGCAGAATGCGCAGAAGCAATTTGCAGAAAAACTGACAAGAGAGAAACAAGAGCCGAATCAAATGTTTCTGGAATCAAGATGCGAAGGAATATGAACTAAGTTGTTTCCTGCAAATTGCATCAGTCGTAGTCCTTCCTTAAATAGGCTAAGGGAGTGGCCAATTAGCCCCAAGCCTTACTCTCGAGGAGACCTCTTCCTGAGTAGCCACTCTGGCCTTTTAACAGTGCTGCATGCTCGTGCATCGAGAAGAGGCTCCTCCTCTTCTTCCTCTTCACTTATTATTATTATTATTATTATTATTATTATTATTATTATTTAATTAATTAATTAATTAATTTAATTTGTATACCACCCTTCTCCAACAGGACTCAGGGCAGTGAACAGCCACGGTAAAAGCACAACATATAAAATTTAAAAATAATTTTAAAAACATTAAATACTTTTGGCCATCAATTTAAAATAACCCAATTAAAACCAATTATAAATTTAAAACCATAAGGATGGGGTCAAGCCAGCCTGGCTAGATGGAATAGATGTGTTTTCAGGGCCCGATGAAAAGTCCGGAGGTCTGGTATCGTGCATATCTCTGGGGGTAGGTTGTTCCAGAGGGCAGGTGCCACCACAGAGAAGGTTCTCCCCCTGGGGGTCGCCAGCCGACATTGTCTGGCTGACGGCACCCTGAGGAGGCCCTCTCTGTGTGAGCGAACTGGCCGGTGGGAGGCTATTGGCGGCAGAAGGCGGTCTCGTAAATACCCCGGCCCTAAGCCATGGAGCACTTTAAAGGTGGTCACCAACACTTTGAAGCGCACCCGGAAGACCACAGGAAGCCAGTGCAGCTCGCGCAGGAGAGGTGTCACATGGGAGCGCCCCGTCGCTCCCATAATCCCCTGCGCGGCTGCATTCTGGACCAACTGGAGCCTCTGGGTGCACCCCAAGGGGAGCCCCATGTAGAGAGCATTGCAGTAGTCCAGGCGGGAAGTGACGAATGCCTGAGTGACCGTGCGTAGGGGAGCTTCTGGACATTCTGTAGGCCCTGGCTGAATCCCCGCCTCTGGCACCACATCTTCTCCAGCCTCTTCATTGTCTGACTTGAGCACCAGCTGCACAGGCTGCTGGCGCAGCACCACACCAGCCTTCTCGCTGTCGGAATCAGCTACTAACTGCACAAGCCACTTTTGCCATCTATTTGGCCACTGTAAGTTGGTTACAATTAGTCCTTGACTTATGACCACAACTGAGCCCAAAATTTCTGTTCCTAAGAGAGACAGTTGTTATGTGAGTTTTGCCCCATTTTACAACCTTTCTTGCCGATCACGGACATGTGATCACCATTTGCAACTTTCTGACAAGCGAAGTCAATGGGGAAGCCAGGTTCATTACACAACTGTATTACTAACTTAAATGCTGCGGTGATGCACTTAACAACTGTGGCAAGAAAGGTTGTAAAATGGGGCAAAACTCACATAACAACTGTCTCTCTTAGGAACAGAAATTTTGGGCTCAGTTGTGGTCGTAAGTCAAGGACTACCTATAATTGTAACCAACTTACAGTGGCCAAATAGATGGCAAAAGTTATACCTTATATGTGCTATCTCTGCAGATTGCATATTTGCTAACTTGACAGATGCATCTGTTTCATTAAATTGTCTAGCCACTTTGATTACAGAATGGTACATTCTTCCAATCACAGAAACTGAAAAACAGATTTAGCTTTTCTTCTTTTACAACACTATCAAATATTTCTAGTATGGAAACTAACACACTTGGTATTCTCTATATGTATTGTAACACAAATCTCATTATTTCTATGAATAATAAAATATTCAATAAGTTAGACAGTTCCTGTATTGGAGGGCAATAGTGGTAATGGCACAGAACTCAAATCTCTATGCACGATGTTCTCTGCACTCAGAAAATATAAGATCCTCCATCTGTTATATTTAGGTTCTACCTCAATTCTCATTTTATGCATGTTTACTGTTAATATAGAAGGCCTTTTTCTCAAGTCAAAATCATGTATGATTAGAATTTGAGCCCATGTCTTCCATTCATACATCTGGAGGGATGTGACTTCATCTAAAACATTCCTAAATCAGGAAACAACAATTTAACATTTTGAGGAGTGGCTTAAGGAGAAATATTGATCCCTTAGGTAGAAAGCTCATTTTTTATTTTATAAAAAATGGCTTTTATTAAAAGATTTTGCATATGTAAAACTAAATGTGGGAAAGAATAAAAGAAAGAAAGAAAGAGACAAAGGAAAAAAATAAAGAAAACATAAACAAATATATAAAGTGTGAGTACATATTTATATGTGTATAAAGAATCTGAATGTAGTAGAAATGTCTAAGTAACAAAGGGCATAACTCTATAAAGTCCTTTGGATCATTGGCTGCAAAATATTCAGTTTTATTTTAATGTTCTTTATTTTGTTGTCATTAACTATGTTTTGTTTTATTAATGTGAATTACACTATTATCATTAGATGAAGACCAATATACTGTAAGTATGAGGAGTTCCATTTCCTTCTCGTCTGCACTGAGACCTATTTTTAATTCAGTTTTTCTTTTTTTTAGAAGACACAGCACAGGTAGAACTGGCCTTGGGCCTGTGGGATCGATTGATATAATTACAGAATATAGGCGAGGTTATTGAATCTTCTGAGCCCAATTCAAAGGGTTAGTCATGACTTACAAAGTGCTTTATGGGGCTGCAGATATATCAGGCATTATTTTTCCAGAGAAGACTATACCTGATCATCCTGAGAAAGCCATACTTAAAGTCCCTATTCCCAGCAAAGTTCATGGGATTTGAACAAATTGGCAGACCCCCTATGTAGCATAGAGACAAATATGCTTCCTCCAGAGGCTGAAATCAACTTCCATTCTCATATTTTAGAAAACTGTTAAAATGTGTTTTTTTTTTTTTAATCAAGTGTTCAGCCGCACTTGATTAATTGTGGGCTCTCATCATCACTTGTCTTTTCATGCATCAATGCATTTGTTTATATTTCATATTTAGTGGCTTGTTTTGCAGTTTTTTCCTTTGTCGTACACCCTCCAGAGTAATGTGACAGGAGTGGTTAATGAAGATAATATGCAAAAAATAAACAGATAACAGAGTGAAGGAAAAATTAGCAAAAAAAAAAATGTTATTCTCAATATCTACCAAAAATGCTGTTAGCAATACAAGAAAAATCTATGCTCAGAAAGTGATGTATTTTATGCTAATCAGACTGAAACCCTCCTTATTTCTTTGATCAGCTTTAAGACATGAAATTGTGTTAATTTGGAATTTCTTCCTTTTTCCAGTATTGCGCATAAACTAACCTTGCTGCTGTTATAACGTGCAACATTAAATATATCAATTCTTTGTTATGTTTCTCTTTTGTGATTCCTAATAGGAATAATTGAGGCTTCAGATCTATGTTTTCATCTAATATTTCCTCCAACCAAAGGTGGGTTTTAGCAGGTTCTGACCAGTTCTGAAGAACCGGTAGCGGAAATTTTGAGTAGTTCGGAGAACCAGTAGTAAAAATTCTGACTGGCCCCGCCCCCATCTATTCTCTGCCTCCCAAGTCCCAGCTGATCGGGAGGAAATTGAGATTTTACAGTATCCTTCCCCTGCCACGCCCACCAAGCCACACCCACAGAACTGGTAGTAAAAATATTTGAAACCCACCACTGCCTCCAACATATCTTAATCTGGCGCCAAAAACTCCCTGGCTTTCTTACATAACCACCACATGTGATAGAAAGATCCTGACACTAAATTACATTTCCAACATTGTGGTGATAAGTTCCTGTTTATCTTTGCTAAGGAAGAAACTCCGCCGGAAGAAGACATAATAAAGAAAATCTTGACATGTGCAGAAATGGATAAGCTGACACTAGTATTCAAAAACAAGGACGAGACAGAATACTATAAAATTTGGAACAAAGTGTACCAATGGTTGGAAAGGAGAAAAGGAGTTGGAACAAAAAAGAATTAAGGTTTGTAAAATGGATACTGGGTAATATTTAGAAAATTATGTAAATGAGGACAAGGGATATGTATATAAGAACAAAATAGTAATGTATGTTAAATAGTAATTATATTTGTTGTTATGTAAAATATATGTATGGATATGACAAAACCAGGATGGTCACACTATGTCCAATGTTTTTAATGTTTGTTTAATAAAAATTTAATAATAAAAAGAATTAATAAAAATTTAATTAAAAATTTAATTAAAAAAACTCTAATAAAAAACTTTAAAAAAAGAAAGAAAGAAATTGTGTTAATTTGGGAATATTATCCCTTTTCCATTGATAGTACTTTCTAAACAGAGCTATTCACTCTTTCTACTTTCATTTAAGTTAAGAAATATCCTTTGGGCTGCATTTCCTGTACTGCACTGGAGACTGTCTTACAAGTGCCTGAAAAGTTACTGCCAGGAACTTATCACTAAAGCTCTTACAGCCTTGCACTTGTTTCATATCTGCAGGATTGATGAGAAAAAATAAAGCACTTCAAGGGGGCTCAGCTTCACGGAAAGAAGCAGACTGATGAAATTGCTGGATTCTGCCAACAAATCATTGCATTTGCTTCATCTATCCTTTAACCTTCCTATCTACAATTCATTTCTATGGATCTTACACTGAGAGTTTCCTGTGTATAATCTTACCCCTTTCAAAAAAAAAAAAAAAACCCTCCTAGTGCAGCCTAGTACTTTTTGTATCTTTGTAATTAGGTATTGCAAGCTTTAGTTTTGGCCTTTAGATAAAATTTATTCTGGAGCCATTCATGACTCACATTTTTTTTTCTCCTTAAAGCAGTCAAATTTTAAAAGGAAACCCCTGCGTGAGCAAACAATAAAACAAACAATACAGTCATCGCCAAATTAACGCATTGCAACATCTTTGTAAAACTGTCCGGAATGGTATAGCACAGTGATAGCGAACCTTTTTGGCACCCAGTGTCCAAACCGGGTTTTTGGGTTTCTGGCATTCCGGTGCATGCATATGCATGCACATGCATGCACCGGAATGCCAGAAACCCAAAAACCAGTTGGCCAGTGCACGCATGCCTGTTTTTTTGGCCTTTATGGCCATTTTTTTGTGGCTGGTATTTTGGCCATTTTTTGGCCATTTTCAGGCTGTTTTGGGGACTGTTTTCAGGCCATTTTGGAAAAGTTTTCTTACTGTGTCTGCAAAAGAGGCTTATTAAAGCCTTGAAGAAATCTGTGACATGAGAAAAAGAAATCAAATCCTATGACAATGTTTGATTGAATTAAAGATTAAGGCTGTTAGAAGCAAAAAGGATGAATATAAAGTTGGTTTATTTGATCAAAGATAAAATCAGACACTTTATTGTAATGTTCTGGCAAACCTTTACAGACTGTTTGCAGGACTGACAAGTTGATGTTTTAAGGATTTTCTTATAGATAAAGCATGGGATATGGGATAAAGAAATATTTATAGAATATATATATATATATATATATATATATATATATATATATATATATTACATTTTCTTTTTCTTATTTTTCTCTTTTCTTGCATTTTTTCATTCTTTCCATTCTCCTCTCTTTTTCTAAATTTAGTATGTATTAATCTTACCATTGTAATTAAATCTCTTAATAATCATATTTTTTAAAAAAGATATCCTTCATGTCTACTTCCTCATGTTGCTGAAAGAAATGCACCATTCAAAAGAATGCCATACGGAAAATGCAGTTGCTTTGTGCTGCACTTTTTTTTAGAACTGTGTGCATTTAAATCCATAAAATCAAGTGCATATTTATATTCTTTCCAACTGCTTATATAAAACTAGAAACTTGGCAAACATGGGTGTATGTTGTGTCAGTCTTTTCTGTTCTCTGGATGTGTGGGATTTCAGCATGCAAGACTTTTTTTTTTTTTTTTGCTTTAATTTATATGCCACCCTTCTTCAGAGACTCAGGGCGGCTTACAATGCATTAAACAATAGCCTTCATACTTTTGTATATTTATACAAAGTCAGCTTATTGCCCCCACAATCTGGGTCCTCATTTTACCTACCTTTGAAAGGATAGAAGGCTGAGACAACCTTGAGCCTGGTGAGATTTGAACTTGCAGTAATTGCAAGCAGCAGATGTTAATAACAGTGCTTTAGTCCACTGTACTATCAGGCTCATAACCCAACCACAGAAATGGGGTTTTTTAGGGAAATTTCTTAATAAGATTTTAAGAAATTCTGGGGGGGGGAGATTACGCGGGTTCGGGAGAAGACCCGTGGGGGAGGGTATCTGGGCCAGCCATAGGATGTGGCATGGGAGGTGTGAACTCTGGGGTCAAGGAGATGGTTAGATCTTACGATACAGATGCCCATAACATCAATACTGTAGGTGGGAGGGGCAGATATGGCGGGAGCAGGGGGCCACATCATCCTACGGGAGTGCGTCCTTGCTGTTTACAAGCGGTGGTGCACTCCGACCCTCAAAGCTCTTCTCGTTCCCCAGGTTATACGGAACCTCAGGCCCCAGGCCTTCGGCTGATGCTGTGCAACGCCAGGTCCGTGGTAAATAAAGTCCCCCTCATTTGTGATCTTATTCGGGAGGGGGGTGCGGACCTGGCGGGTATTACGGAGACCTGGTTGGGCCAGGAAGGGGGAGCCCCCCTTATTGATATGTGCCCACTAGGTTTCCATGCTTTCCATCAGCCAAGGTCTCAGGGGAGGGGCGGAGGGGTGGCAGTTGTTATTAACGAAGGTCTTGGACCAAGGGAGGCCACTGTTCCTCAGACGGCTGGATGTGAGTCCCTTCTTGTGAAGTGGGGTCATAGGGTGCAGTTGGGCTTGCTAGTCACGTACCTGGCTCCCTGCCATGTGGCAGCAGCCCTGCCTGAGCTGCTTGATGTTATAGCCGCGGTGGCTGTTGACACCCCCAGGCTTATGGTCATGGGGGATTTTAACCTGTCATCAGTTGGTGAGACATCTGAGGTGGCTCGGGAGTTCATGGCTTCCATGACGGCTATGGACCTGACCCAGTGAATTTATGGCTCTACTCACATGGGGGGACACACACTGGACCTTGTTTTTGTCTCTGGACAGTGGTTGAGTGATCTCGAGATAGGGGATATAGTGATTGAACCCTTGTCATGGTCAGATCACTCCCTCCTTCGCCTGGACCTTCGAACTGACCAGGTGGTTCCACCCCAGGCGCCTGATGGATCCTGAGAGGTTCCAGATGGAGCTTGGGCCATTTCCTGAGGTTCTAGCACACGACTTGGCTGAGGACTTAGTGGCCGCCTGGGATAGGGCGGCGGCTGATGCTTTAGACCGAGTCGTGCCTTTGCGGCCTCTGACCCGGCGCCGGTCTTACCTGGCTCCTTGGTATACTGAGGAGCTGAGGGAGATGAAGCGCCAGAAAAGACGCCTAGAGAGCAGTTGGAGGGCTAGTCGTTCTGAATCTGACCGAACACTGGTAAGATCTCATATTAAGAATTACCTAGTGGCGATAAGAGTAGAGAAGAGTAACTACTTTTCTACTCTTATTGCGTCATCAGATAATCGCCCAGCCGCCTTGTTTAGGGTGACCCACTCTCTGCTCCATCAAGAGACGCGGGAAGACCCCTTGGAGGGTAGAGCTGAGGATTTTGTACAATATCTGTATGACAAAATTGCTCAGATTCGTGAACAGCTAGACTCTGACTGGATTGATCCAGAGGAGATGACAGGGGCAGGTCCTGAGAATATTATTTGGGAAGAGTTTGATCCTGTGACTCCCGAAAGCGTGGACAGGATACTGAACAGACTAAATGCGACCACATGTTTATTGGACCCGTGTCCATCCTGGTTGGTACTGGCCTCCCGGGAGGTGACGCGAGGCTGGCTCCAGGAGATTATAAATGCTTCTTTGAGTGAGGGTGTCTTTCCCACCGTCTTGAAAGAGGCGGTGGTGAGGCCCCTCCTCAAGAAGCCCTCCCTGGATCCAGCTGTATTAGCAAATTATTGTCCTGTCTCCAACCTTCGCTTTGTTGCAAAGGTTGTTGAGAGTGTGGTTGCACGACAACTGCCTCAGTACCTGGATGAATCGAATTATCTAGATCCGTTCCAGTCGGGATTCAGGCCCGGGTACAGCACAGAGAAGCATTGGTCGCATTGGTTGATGATCTCTGGAGGGCTCGGGACAGGGGTTGCTCCTCTGTCCTGGTCCTACTAGACCTCTCAGCGGCTTTTGATACCATCGATCACGATATCATGATGCACTGGTTGGAAGGGTTGGGGATGGGGGGCACTGTTCTACAGTGGTTCTCCTCCTTTCTCTCTGACCGGTCGCAGTTTGTGTTGACAGGGGGACAGAGGTCGACCCCGAGGTCCCTCATATGTGGGGTGCCGCAAGGGTCGGTCCTCTCGCCTCTCCTGTTCAACATTTATGTGAAGCCGCTGGGCGAGATCATCCGTGGTTTTGGGGTGAAGTACCATCAGTACGCTGATGACACCCAGCTGTACATCTCCACCCCAGACCACCCCAATGATGCCCTCGAGGTGATGTCCCGGTGCCTGGAGGCCGTACGGATCTGGATGGGGAAGAACAAACTCAGACTCAACCCATCCAAGACCGAGTGGCTGTGGTTTCCGTCATCCCGATATAGTCAGTTGGCACCATCTCTGACTATTGGGGGCGAGTCGTTGGCCCCCACAGATGGGGTTCTTGGGCATCCTCCTGGACTCACAGCTGTCTTTTGAAGAGCATATGACGGCCGTAGCCAGGAGGACTTTTTATCAGGTTCGCCTGATTCGCCAGTTGCATCCCTTTCTGGATTGGGACTCGTTACGCACGGTCATCCACGCCCTTGTCACCTCACGCCTGGATTATTGTAATGCTCTCTACATGGGGCTCCCCTTGAGAAGCACCCAAAGACTCCAACTGGTCCAGAATGCGGCCGCGCGGGTGGTAATGGGAGCAATGTGGCACTCTCATGTACCCCCCCTCCTGCGCGAGCTGCACTGGCTCCCAGTGGTCTTCCGGGTGCGCTTCAAGGTTTTGGTTACTATCTTTAGAGCGCTCCATGGCTCAGGACCAGGGTACTTATGAGACCGCCTCCTGCCACCAATAGCCTCTCACCGACCAGTTCGCTCCCATAGAGAGGGACTCCTCAGGGTGCCGTCGGCCAAACAATGTTGACTGACGGCCCCCAGGGGGAGAGCCTTTTCTGTGGGGGCACCTACCATCTGGAACAGGCTTCCCCCGGAGTTACGAAACATCCAAGACTTACGCATATTCCGCCGTGCCCTGAAAACATTTCTATTCCAACAAGCTGGTCTGGCCTAACTCTCCCTTTTTAAATTGGCTTTTAAACTGGCTTTTAAATTGGGTTTTAAACCTCTTTAGATAAATTTGGATGTTTTTAATCTTTGAGCCTAAATTATTTAATCTGTTTCTTAATAGTTTTTAACTTCTATATGTATTTGTATTTATTATGGCTGTTCACCACCCTGAGTCCTTCGGGAGTAGGGCGGTATACAAATATTAATAATAATAATAATAATAATAATAATAATAATAATAATAATAATAATAATAATAGTGCTTTAGTCCACTGTACTATCAGGCTCATAACCCAACCACAGAAATGTAAAATAATTTTGCCATGGAATCATGATCAGATGTATGTTTTCACCCCCAGAGGATCTGTGGTGTCATTGTAGAAGAAAGGGTAAGTAATTATAGAGGTGTTGTCATTTTTCTCTCTGGGTGCACACATAAAATGAAATTCCTCTACCCACATGCTTAGCAAGGGTTACTCAGCAAGTTTGACAATTTGCATTATTATATTGCAGATTGTTCCATTCTGTATATTCATGCTTGGAAACAGTTTCTTAACAAGTCATTGCAATTTGAATGTAATCACTTTTGAGTCTTGTAATCACTTTCATTTGAAGCCTCAGAATTATTACTACTTGAAACAATTAAGATAAATGGAAAACATGAGCTCCCTCATTTAACACCTGTAAAAGGGAAGGTGAGAATGGGTAATTAGAAAAAAAATCACTTAGACTGTCTTTGACAGAAGGTCAATTGTCTCAGTGCTCAAGTTATTGCCAAGATGTGTCATCAGACTATATCTCTAGGTGTTGACCCTACAGACAACGTAGTACTGAACAATATCATTGAAAACAAGTAAACTATCTCAGCTGGGATTAATTCATAGATAAAATGTGACACCAAGATATCCCTAGGCGTTGTATTGCCTTTACTACCTCTTTCTGAAAAAGTATAAACAGAAACCAAAAGTTTAAACTTTGGCTAAAATCTAAAAACCCAGGAAAAGTTGTGTCTGTCAGCTCAGGAGGCCATCTTTTTCTTTGGATCTTCAGGGCTGCCAGATTTAGTGCTGTGGGAAACCGGGAGGGGGGATTACAGGGAGTTGCGAGGGATATGTAGCCAAAATAAGATTCCTTTCTCTGAGAGCCAAGGACATTTGGCCTGCATCTGGAGTGGCATGACCGGGAGGCATCTCCAGTTGGGACGGTGCATTGATTGGATCATGTGATGGCCATGTGGGTGCCGGGGAAGGGACTTGGGCTTTCTTTTGGGTGGGGAAAACTTGGGAGCTTTCAGATTTGGGTTTTCCCAGGTGTGCCAATATGACATCTCTGATAAAATGGAACTTTAAGGAACTTCAAACCTCAGAGTCTTCTTTCATTGGGGATGTTACTTGGAACCCTGACAGTGTCTGCATAGCTGCCAACCACCTTCATGAGGTCTCTTCTGTACCACGTTAGGAGGATCCTAACAAATTGAAGGGATATAGTTTAGTGTATCATTTTCTTCTGTAACTTTCTTAATATTTTCCCAGCAAAAATCCTTTTTTGCATTCACTCTGGTATGCAACTATTGTGTTTTAATCCCCAATTGGCCACCAGTGCTGATACAGGATCAGTGAAAAGACAAATATGAACACCTTTATGGGATTCAGTACAAAAAACTTTTGTAGAAAAGAAGCAACAACCGAAGAGAACTTTTTAACACATAAATATTTTTTTAGTACAGGAATATGTAAAATGTAAAGAAATAATTGACACCAGAGAGATTTAGTTTTCAATGGTTTTCATACACATAGTTAAGAAAGAGATTCAATACAGATAAAAATGTCTCTGGAATTGAATAATATAAGGCAGAGTTTGAAATGGGATTATGTTCAAATGATGAATATATGATTGCTAAAATGTACAAACTTTAGTTGAGATATAAAATGGAAGAGGGCTGTGTGTGATTAAATGTGTTAACCATTTTGGTTAGAATATGCAGACAAACCAATGATAGAATATGGTTAACAGCACTGAAATTCACACTGTGAGAAAACTTTTATAAAATGATGTATCACTGCTGTATGACACCAGATAAATTATCTAAGATATATAAAAATACTTCCAATCAATGTTGGAAATGTGGAAAACATGAAGGAATATTTTATAAGGGATGCTGGATTTATGCAAAAGTAAAAATGTACTGGATACAAATGCATGTGACAATGCAGAGAAGTTTAAAGATTAATGTTCAGAAGGACCAGAACTTTTTTTTCTGTTGGAACTTATAAATAGCCAATTAGAAAAGACTTACAGACAACTGGTTTTGTATATGGTAACTGCAGTGACACAACTACTATATGGCCCCAAATGGAAAAATACTGAAATACCTCCAATGGAAGAGTGGATTGTGAAGATGGCATTGTTCACAGAAATGGCACAATTGACCAGTTTGATCAGGGATAATACAATAAATGCTTTCATAAATGACTGGAAACCTCTTATGGACTTTTTTTGCTGAAAATGAAAAAAATAAATAAATCTATGATTTATAATTAACCCTGCCATCAAAAAACAAAAACAAATGCTAGTAGGTTTTTTTTCCCTAGAAAAAAAGAAATATTTAACATCATTAAAATCAGCCTCAACATTCCAAGAAGGGTGGGTTTTTTCCCTTCTTAGCAACATTTTTTGGGATGATCCTATGACTATGCAATAATGGAAGAAGCATAGGAGCAAGAGCAGGCTTATACAATATTAGAAGTAATTAAAATTTCCTTCTGAGTCAACTAATGAGTCAGTTAATTATGAGATACTAATCCTGAAATAAATCAGAATGGAAATCTGACCTGCAAAGTGGGGAGTTAAATGCATCAAGCTTAGGTGATGCTCATATTCCTGGTGAATAATGTTGAAAGGAGACCTTTCAACATTATGTAGTGGATGTAGTGGATAAAGCATTAGGCTAGGTAAACCAGGAGACTGTGAGTTCTAGTCCCACTTTAGGCACAAAGCCAACTGGGTAATCTTGGACTACTCATTCTCACTCAGCCCTGGCAAGAAGACAATGGCAAGCCATTTCCAAAATCTTGTCAAGAAAACTGCAGGGATTTGTCCAGGCAGTCACCAGTAGTCTAGACACATAGATAAACACACAAATGTAAAAACCTGTATCTTTCAATTTGAAGTAGCGAGATATTAAACTTACTTGCCTAAATGCATTTTTCAGACATTTATGTTTTAAAGAACATATTTGACTCATGTAAGGTGTTTGCAAAATATAATAACAGAACTCCTTGGCAAGCTACTCCAAAGAAGAAAGGCCAGAGAGGAGGAAAAGCCTATCTGCAATTCATTCATTCATTTTCTATAGCTGCCTATCTCAAACAAGTGACCCTGGCAATGAACAATAATAAAACAATTACAACAAATTACAACAAGGTACAAAATGAAATAGATATGTAGTCAGGAAAAAAAATGCCACTGTTCAATACAGCAAGGATGTCAATACATCCAGGAAATGGGCCCTTCACATACTTCAGGCCAGTGGTGGGTTGCTCCCAGTTCTGTCTGGTTTTATAGAACCAGTAGTAAAATTGGTGGGAGGCTCCGCCCACCTGCCTGGATGTCATAATTGACGATCTGCGCATGCACAGAATCACGCCCATGCTCCCGTTGCGAACCGGTAGTAAAGGTAAGTAGAACCCACCCTGGCTTCAGGCCTCAGGCCTGGGCACAAAATCAGGTTTTCAAGGCCTTATGAAAGGCTAACAAGGTCAGGGTCATCCACATTTCTGAAGGAGGATCTTCCAGACCAGAGGGCGAGGGATGCAAAAGAGAAGGCACACCACCTAGTCCCAGCCCGTCTACATTCCTTGGCTGACAGGACCCGTAGCATTCCCAACCTGCAGTTGCATATTTGCATTTTTGTGTTATGTGTGTCTGTACAATTAATTTTTTTGTGAGCCTTTATTTTCCAGTGGGATGCTTCACTATTTAGCTGAGCTTTTGTAGCTAATGGCTGTGACACATACATGCCCGTTCAAATTTACAAGCTGACAAACTGTGAGGAAGCTTAATTTCCTTATCACAGTTCAGCAAAGTGGAAACTACACATGGAAAAACCCAAAGGAGATCCCAGAATACATCTTGTGATGGCTCCAGAACTAGCTTCAAAACTGTTGACTTCAAGCCATTTATAGGAATAAATGAAAAGTTAAAAGATTTAGCATATGCTTAGAATGAAAGCATTAACATTCAGCTGAAAGTGAATGTTCCTCACTATTGATACAGTAAAATAAAAGAAACTACTGTATTTAGCTCCAGGAAGCTCTTTTCAAAGCTTTGCTATTCCAGGATTCCAGGGATAATTTTAACAATACACTGTTTTTAATGTATTTCCTCTTTCAAATATTATTTTGAATACCAAGCTTAGTTGTGAAGGAACATACAAATGACTGTGTCACTTGTTTTCAGACCTCATGCTACTTTGTTCCACTTTCAAACATATTTGTCATTTTGTGAGTGGTCTCTGAATTTAGTAAATAAATGAATAAATATTGGAAATTTTATTGAGAAGTGATTGTTGCTCCTGATTGCTTCCTGATGGTGCTGATTGCCTTTTCTGTATTTCTCTCTCTGATCTTATATGTTAGGGTACGTATATGGAAGCTAGCCCTAGAAAACAAGCTGTGTGTGGGACTTTAGTTAAAGAAAGTGAAAAGGAAGAGAAAGGAAAGCCAAAAATAAGGACAGATTTTGAGTGTCTCCTGAGAGCTTGTGACCACTGATAATAGCCCATTCTATGCGACTGAAACATTGCTACTTAGTGATCTATCTGAGGCAGATTCAGGAAACAAATGATGCAGCCATCTCCTAGAGCACTGAGTGCCAAAACGGGAGAGCAGCCACCCGGTACATATGTGCGCTCCAGGAAGATCATCTTCCAGTTTCCGGCATGTGTGTGTGCACCTGGCCTTCTGGTTTCTGGCATGCATGTGCACTTGAAGACCAGCTGGCTGGTGCACATGTGCATGCTGGAAACCTGAAGATCATCTTTCCGGTGCGCGCATGCGCACAGCCAGCTGGTCTTTGCGTGCAGATGCTCTTTTGGTTTCTGGTGCTCCCGCATGCATGAAGACCAGGTGGCTGGCATGCCGGAACCCAGAAGAGCAACGGGTGATGGCTCACATGCCCAGAGAGATGGCTCTGTGTGCCACTTCTGGCACGCGTGCCATAGGTTCACCATCACGGTACTAGAGGGCAATTTCATTGTGTGAATCACCAAGAGGTTGGTAGAGATAGTCAAAGAAATTAAGATTAGAGTTAATATTGGGGGAAAGCAGTTGTTTTTGTTTCTACATCTGAGGAATCTGAAGACAGAGGGAAAGGCTTTCAACCTGCAGGAAATGTGCTAGGTTTGTTTCCCTTCCTGAAGATGACAAGAATTCGCATGTGCTGCAAAGGGAGGCCGAGTGTCTTTGTGCAAGAGAAGATGAAGTGGCTAGGAGCAAAACTCCTCCATCTGCATTCTCCGTTTTATCAGCTTCATAAGGAATTCTTTGAATGGACATTGGAAGTCTATGAAGAGAGTCACTGGAATCAAAGAAAACTCTCAGAAGATAGAAGGATAGAAAAATGGAAGAATGTGACAAATAGGCCCAAATGTGTCAAAAAAAAATTGGAAGCCTCAGAATAGATTCCAGGGCCTCCTACTGATATTATTTCTAGACCAATGGATGAAAAGCAACTCTTACAAACTCCAGGGCTTGAAGAAAAAAAAACACCTGAAGAGCAAGACATGATTAGGTGAGGAAAACTGGAGAGCCCCTGCTGAGTTTTTAATGAGTTTGATGATAAAGTGCAACAAATGCATACCCACAGTACATACAGTACATATATAATGAGATGAACTAAAGCAGTAATTGATCAGCAATGTAGTCCATCAAGAGAAGTGTACTGCCTTCCTAGGCCACATTCAGGATGTGAGAGAAAAGCTCCCAAGACTCTTTATGTCCATGATAATTATTGCTTTCCACTCACCCATGTGGGAACAATTGGCTAAACAGATGGTGCAACAGGAACCATTCAGCTTCCTCAATAATGAGACATGATTGTGAGCAGAGGGATTTCTGCAAGCGACGGGCTGCACTTCATGAGGACTGAGAAGAATGTTTTTGACAGATGTCTTGCAAACCTAATCCACAGGGAATTTTACAATGAATCCTATGGGTCAGCAATATGATTATTCAGTAAATAATGCACCGCCAAGGGCAAGAACAGGCATGGGAAACAGAAGATGTGGAGATGCTCAATAATGAGCCCCTCAAATTCATAACCTGGGGTTGCATTGTCTCCATACAAATGCACAGAATATACGGAACACATAAGAAGAACTAGAAGCCTTGATTCAAGACAATGAGTGTAATTTATTAAGGATTACTAAAACCTGGTGGAACAAAAATAATTGAGTGAATGTAAGGGCTGAAGAGTTATTCAAAAGAAAACAACAAAGATTTTATTTTATACAGTACTAAACCAAAAGCAAAACTGCATAATGACCTCCCAGAGCAGATTACCCTTTCTGGGAAGAGAGCCATAGTAATAATGGGAGACATCAAGTTCCTGGATTTCTGTTGGAAAACCAACTCAGCCAGGACTGCAAGCTTTGAAATATTCCTCAGTAATCTTGCTGACTATTTCATTCCCGAAGGCTCAAGAAGAAACAAGGAAAGCAGTTCTTCTAGATCTGATTCTATACAATAGGAAGAGTCGATTTAAAGGATAGAAACAGAGGGGTCCTTGGGGCAAAACAACACTTTGGGGGTTCAAAACTAACTACTGATTAATGCATTAGGTATCATCTCCTAGCAACCACATAGATAGACTTTCTCCAGGATAGTCAGTTCCCAACCTGGCCCTTTCAATCTTCCAGTGATAATCTTCATGATGATAATCCATCCATCTTGCAGTTAGTCATCCTCTTGCTTCCACTTTTCTTTGAATTAGAGCCTTCTCCAGAGAGATAGGTCTTCTCATAATGTGTATAATCATTGTGGCATTTGTGTCTCGAGTAAGAACTATAGGTTAATTTGTTTGATGATCCATTTGATTGTTTTCTTGTCTATCTATGTCATTCTCAGGAGTCTTCTCCAACACAAAGTGTCAATACTCTCTCTATTTGGTTTTTTAAAGCCCAGATTTCACTTTCAAGGGGTATCAGAGAGAAAACCATTGCCTTGACAATTCTGAACTTCACAGGTAAAAATACATCACATTTGAGTACCTTTTCCAAGGCCTTCATTGCTACTTTACTAGTACTAGTTTGAGTACTAGTTTGCCATGTATTTACTAACTTTGATAGTTGATTCTAAAAGGCAGACATTTCCCACACTTCAGTTACCTCCATTGTCAATTCTAAAGCTGGCTGTGCCATGATATGTGGGAATGACCTCAGGAGAGAGGGGAAGAGATGCTGCCTAGTGCAGGGGTCTCCAACCTTTCAACTTTAAACCTGGAGGACTTCAATTCCCAGAATTCGCCAGCCAGCTTTGCTGGCTGGGGAATTCTGGGAGTTGAAGTCCTCTAGCCTTAAAGTTGCTAAGGTTGGAGACCCCTGGCCTAGGAAATGATCAGATAAGAGAGGGCATAACCTGCAGTTTTCCTGGCTGGGGAATTCTGGGAGTTGAAGTCCTCTAGCCTTAAAAGTTGCTAAGGTTGGAGACCCCTGGCCTAGGGAATGATCAGACAAGAGAGGGCATAACCTGCAGCTGTATAATGGGGATAGAAAGAAAGTCAGAAAGGAACCTCTTAATTTATCAGGATGTAAAAGAGAGGGTGGGGGATATGTACTATCAGATTTGCAAGATTGTAATGTAGCCTTACAATAAAGTAGAATTAAGGCTATGCTGTGGGCTATGCTGTGGGCTATGCTGTTCCTTATCTGATTGTTCCCTAGGCAGCATCTCTCCCTCCTCCTCACCTCACAAGGTCATTTCCACATTACAAAAGCAGAATTAAGACTAGTATGGGAATGCAATGTTTGTTATTTTTCAAGTTTGTACTCCAAATTGCAGACTTAGAGCTTTGGGATTTACATTCTTGCTTCCTCCTTCATTAGACTATGAATTGCATAATCACAGAAAGATAAAAGAAGTCAGGACAGAATTAATTCAATCATTCAAAATTATCTTCCTCCAAGAACTGCCTTGCAATTCAAGTTAATTAGGCACAAATGACTTTGTTACTGATAAGTATGATGGTAAATGTTGAATCAGTTTGTGTGCATGTGTTTGTGTTTTACTCTATTACCACTGGAGATAGCATAGTAAGAGAACAGCAAGTTTATACACCTGATCATTCTGTATAATATGACATGCCCACTTACTGAAGTATTTATAAAACTAATGCCATGTAATGGCAGTATCTTTTTAATTAAAATACACTATTTAAGGAATGTGTTGTTCCTTTTTTAAACAATCTTTTAAAATTGCATTAAAATTGAAAAATAAAACATTACTGTGTATGGGTCACTCAATTATGACTCATGACCATCACGTGGTGCCACGTTCTTTGAGGCTTAGAAAAGTCTACCTTTTTTTATTAGGAATTGTGCCAGAAACATACAATAGAGAATTGAGATATTTGATTGTGAATGTATTGACAGCGGCTAGAATTGTGTTTGCTAAAAACTGGAAAAATGAGAAAATACCAATGCAAGATGAAGTTATTAGGAAAATCATGGAATGTGCTGAAATGAGTAAATTGACATTTGAAATTAGAGAACAAGAAGATAAACAATATTATAAGATATGGGATTTATTTTACCAATGGCTAGATAATAAAACATGGAAATGAAACATGAAATATAAAATGAATGTTATAATATAATATGTGAAAATAATTTTCTTTGGAATGATAATGCCATTGTTAAATAAATGACATAAGGATAATGATATAAAGATATATATCAGGTTGATAATATGAGAAAGTAGATAATTAGTAAAATATGATTATGTGCACAAGGGATTTGTAACCGACCGACGCACTGTTTGCAATTATAATGGATGATGGATGTTTTATGTTTTGTTTGTTTTAAAAATATTTTTTTTCAAAAAAGGAAAAAGAAAAGTCTACCTTTTAAGAAAGGGCAAATTTTGCAAGGAGGACCATCCCAATCATTAGTCAAACCAGTCTACCAGAAAGTCTGCAATAACAATATTTTACATTGTGGCATAACAATGGTTAACTAGAAAATGAGCTGCTTTTGCCTCCCAATTAAAAACAGAGCACTCTTCTTTTAACTTATTTCTTTTCTATTAACCCCACAATTCAGGATTCAAATTTGAGTAGGGCTACCCGTGTTTTCCTTTTACTTGAGCGTGACTGACTTACCTGTGCAACCTATTGTTCATGGTGCTGTAAACATGGAAGTGGGACATATGAAGATTCCTTTTGGGAACCCCACTCGAGATACCCCTAAATGAACCTAGAACCTGCTTTCCACCCCAGACTGGATTTATGACCTTGTGCTTTAGCTGGGGGAAGTTAATGCATTGTTTTCTAATTCCTGCAGCTAATGAAATATTCTCATTTCCCCACTCTCTCTCTCCCCCCTCCCTCCGTCCGTCCTCCCTCTCCCTTCACTGAATTGTCATTTATTTTCAATATATCCTTATATAGTGGCTGATTAGGTTCCTGCCAGGGTTTTTAACCATCTGTGCTACATAGTTGTTGAGGGAACAAAAAAGAGAGGGTGGGTGGGTGGGAGGGAGGTAGGGAGAGAGAGAAAGAGAGAGAAAGATTAACATACAAAGCAATAGAAGATATGAATTTGTAAGCACAGATTTTGCCTAGAGTTGATTATTAAAAGAAACAGAAAGCTGATGATGTCTTTTCTTCAAAGATGTCTAAGGGATTCTGGCCTAGCACAGATGATACAGAATCACACTAGTGCTGCACACTAGCACAATTGTTGTAGTCAATGGAATGTCACAGCTGGGAACAGTGAGTGAAGTGTTTAGAACATCAATTATTTTTATATACTCAAAAGTGGCAAACCTATGTACACTTATCTGAGATCAACTATTGAGAACAAGATGACTTACTTATGAATATGAAACCTAGATTACTCTGCAAATGACCTATGATTTTAAGGAACTGATGAAGGCAGAAGGTAGATAATTCTAATTATGTTCTTTTTACTCTATCTGAGAACCATAACCAGTGACTTCATGTCTTCAAAGTGAAAAGAGCTGAAATGTTCAGGCTTTTCTTTCTTTCTTCGTTTCTTTTAAAGCTGGAATCCTTTTAGAGAGTGGATTTAAAGATTAAGACATGCATTTTGTCTTTTAAATCCATCCAAACCCTGAAAAAAAAATGGCACACATTTTGTGTGTTTCCTGAGCTTCAAAATTATGCCTCTTGAAAGCTTAAGGCGCAAGTAATTGCCCATATTCTGATTGGGTTTTATGAATGCCTTACTATTAAATTTAATTGTGACACACGGTGAGAAAGACAAAGCTGCAAATGCCTTGAAAGAATCTTGCCTGAAACATGGTAGACATTTATATCCTAAAATATTTTCTCTGACACTTGAGATCCTTTATTTCTTTCTCCTTTCCTTTTCTCTCAACCTTCAGGGCCTGGCTTCCTTCCCATGTACATTTAGAAAACCTCCTTCAGAAAAAGAGCAAAGCTTCTTGACAATTTAGTTTCAAGATATTTTTGGTTAGGCAAGTCAACTAAGTGGTGGCATGAGGGCATATTCTTACCCAAATTAACCTCTTTTTAACACTATTCCAAAGAAGAAACATTAGTTAAAAGGGTCAGTGATATAATAATGCTAACGTGGCAGATTAATAATAATGGGAATTTCAGAGTAAGGGCAACCAACACATAAATAAGATAAATTTTGTCAGTTCTTTTTTCCCCCCTCATGCAGCCCAATTTGGTAACCATGTTCTATATCCAGATACATATCTAAACAATATGCACAAGTATGCCTTTTTAAAAGCAAACTCTTTGCTGTTTTGTTTCATCTTATATCCGTTTGTGAATTTCAGAGAAAAAATTGAATACATTGAAAAATCCAGAAGAGTATAAAAACTCTTCTAATTATCTCTTTTAAATAGTATACAAATGTGGTTTAGTTCTATGTATCTATCCATAAAATGTAAATCTGGGTCGTTCCAGTCACTTCCTAATCTTTTTTTCCTTTTCTATCTTCCAACCAAATGTACCACTTCTCCCATACTAAATAATAGTCATGTTCCTCTTTTTCTTGTAAATAATCATAATCATAATCATAATCATAATCATAATCATAATCATAATTTTATTTCTATACCACCCTTCTCCCGAAGGACTCAGGGCGGTGTACAGCCTATTTAAAAACACAGGACAAAACAACGATTAAAAATTTAAAATGATTAAATAGATTTGGCTCAATTTAAAACCCCAGAAATTTAAAATACCCCAATTTAAAATTATTATATTGATAGCCCGGCCTGGCGGAACAACAGGGTCTTCAGTGCGCAGCGAAACACCCGGAAGTCGGAGATCTTACGTATTTCCGGGGGCAGTTCATTCCACAGGGCTGGGGCTCCCACAGAGAAGGCCCTCCCCCTGGGTGTCGCCAGCCGACACAACTTGGCCAATGGCACCCTGAGGAGACCCTCTCTGTGGGAGCGGACTGGCCGGTGGGAGGCTATTGGTGGCAGAAGACGGTCTCGAAGGTACCCGGGTCCTATGACATGGAGCGCTTTAAAGGTGGTAACCAACACCTTGAATCGCACCCGGAAGACCACTGGGAGCCAGTGCAACTCGCGCAGGAGGGGTGTCACGTGGGCACAATGAGTTGCGCCCATAACCACCTGCGCGGCTGCATTCTGGAGCAGTTGGAGCCTCTGAGTGCTCTTCAAGGGGAGCCCCATGTAGAGAGCATTACAATAGTCCAACCGGGAGGTAACAAGGGCATGAGTGACCGTGCGCAGGGTGTCCCGGTCCAGAAAGGGCTGCAACTGGCGAATCAGGTGAACCTGATAAAAGGCCCCCCTGGCCACGGCCGTCATATGCTCTTCTAAAGACAGCCGTGCATCCAGGAGGACACCCAGATTGCGAGCCCTCTCTGTGGGGGGCAAAGATTCACCCCCAATAGTCAGCGACGGCACCTGCTGACTATATCGGGGCGCCAATATATCCTTTGTGCACATTTCTGCACATTCCATGATTTTACTAATTACTCTATCTTCTGTTGGTATGTCATTACTCTTCCAATTTTGTGCAAAAATTATTCGTGCTGCTGTCATTATATGAATGATTAAATACTTTATTTCCTTTTCATATTGTCCATTTATTATACCTAGTAGAAAGGTTTCTGACTTCATTTCTATTCTTTGTTGTGCAATTTCTTCTATTTGTGTTCTAATCATTTGCCAATATTGTTTTGCCTTTGGGCAGGTCCACCACATTTGATAGTAGGTTCCTTTATGTAGTCTGCATTTCCAGCATGTTGGGGAGGTGTTGGGGAACATTCTTGCCAGTCTGGCTGGTGAGAGATGCCACCTATAAAACATTTTGTGCAGATTTTCTTTATAGAGTACAGACATTGTTAATTTGTAATTTAATGTCCATAATTTTTCCCATTTGTCCAATTCAATATTATAGCCAAAATTCTTTGCCCAAATTATCATGTTTTCTTTGACCATCTCTTCTTCTAATTTATACCCTCGTAAATAATTATAAGCTTTTTTTATCAATTTGTCCTGTGATCCTTGCAAAATTTTATCTAGTTCTTATTGGCCTTTCTGGAATCCAAATTGAGCCGAATCTTTCTTATACCTTGATTTTATTTGTAAGTATGGCCACCAGTCAATGTCTGTACCCATCTAGTTGCGACAACTTTGATAAGATGTATATTGAATTTTTGTTTAGCTGTTCTGTATGTTTTGTTGTTACTTGTTCTATTTTGTTTGTATTTTTAAATAAATAAATTTTTAAAAAAATGTAAGTCTGGGTATTTCAATTTTAGTGTATTTGTCTAAGTGTTGTACTGCCATGGCAGCAGTACAACTATGTCTTGTACTGCTGCCATGGATTCTTTTGCTACTTCTGGGTCTAGGAACATAATGACTGCAACAACCTCAAATGAAATCCATAATGTAATCTTCTTCTACTCTTAGGTTTTGGTTTTCTGGAGGCACTGTGGTGGGGATTAAGTAAAATGGTTCAGAGTGAAGCCCAGGATTCATAAAGAAATGCCAAAGCTGAAGCTTAGGGAAATTTCAGTCAGATAGATCACATGTACCCTAAGGTGTAAAAGATGCTCAAACAACAACATCTGAGAAATGATACTGTGAGTTATTCAAAGTTTCTTGTGGATGACTTTGAATGCATATTTACTTACTTATGTACTTATTTACTTATTACATTTATATAGCTGCCTGTCTTTCAACCAATTGTGTGGCTCCCAATCAAAACTCAAAAAAAATATAAAAATCACTCAAAGCTATAAAACCAAATTAATCAAAACATTAAAAACAACTAAATAGCAACGGCAGTAGCATTTAGACTTATATACAGCTCCATAATGCTTTACTGCACTCTCTTGGCAGTTTACAACATCAGCACATTTCCCCCCAACAATCTGGATCCTCATTTTACTGACCTTAGAAGGATGGAAGGCTGAGTCAACCTTGTCAGGATTGAACTTCAAGCTGTGGACAGCGGTTTCCTGCAATACTGCACTTTAACCACTGTACCATCAGGGTTCCAAACCTGATGCCAAATCAAACTTCTAATGTGAAATTATCCAATCTCTTTCTGACAATACTTGGGGGGAATCAAAGCTTTACAAAAGGGTTATAAAAGTGAAAGCCAGCTGAATTTCAAGAAGCAGAGGGTTCCATGGGGCACAGGGCCAGCCACAAAAAAGGCATGCTTCTTAATTCCCATCAGATGACAATATTTAAGGGAAAGGACTAAAATGGGTCAGCAACCCGTGGCTCTGGAGCCGCATGTGGCTCTTTCACTGCTGCAGCTCCCTGTCGCTCAAAATATGCGTCACAACTGCCAATGTGCGACACCCACCAACGCACAATTTATTAAGCTTTTTGATCCCTGGTAGGCCAATCATGGATAAATCCAAGAAAAGAAAAGTTTCAGAAGAAAACAGAATCTTTAATTCAACTATATATGCTAGTTTTGTGGCCGCTCATGAAATAGTCAGGTACGGGAAGAGTTTTGTGGCTCCCGGTGTTTTCTTTTCTGTGGGAAACGGGTCCAAATGGCTATCTGAATGTTTAAGGCTGCAGACCCCTGGACTAAAAACATGCCACCCTATCTGACCTTCTAGGATGGGTACATATCCTTAGAGAATGACAGTCTCGCAGATTCAGATCTTCCCAATATATATTTCACATTTTCTCTACAAAATTATTTATTTGGGTAAATAAGAAGAAAATGCCAGAACGAATGGGGGAAAAAATATACTGACACATGATTAATCTTCATTATATTACATTTTCTCTGAGTTCAACAACAACCACATCAATATTTTTATTTTTAATGTGTTTTTTCTGTCACCTTTCGCTTAAAAAAATCCCATTCATTTTTCAATAACACAATACACCACCCAACATAATTCATTTTCCAGAATGTTTCCCACATATAGGTCACTAGAATAGCAATTCTTTTTTTCTTTTTTGGTCTGAACTTGCCAGAAAGTTCAGCCTTGTTTTACAAACAGTTGCCCAATTTCTGTCCTTCTCCCATAAACAGCTGTTGCCTTGACAACAAAGGAGAAAGAAGATTGAAGATTTTGGGTGGCCTTAGCAGCAGGCTCTGCTGAGCAAGCTATGATTTTAACCATGCCAAGTTTTTTTTAATCAAGATATGGTGTGAATATTTTTTAATTTAAGACAAAGATTGAAAACATATATTGAAGGGAATAGCTTTCAGAAACCCAGAAATGTAATTTTCTTCATATCTACCTGATTGTAAATATCACCAAATGGGATTCACTTCTATGAAAGCCTTTATATAACTGGCTTATAATATTTATGTTGAGATTTTGCCTTTGATATTGCTGAAACATATGTCAAATCCAGCTATTTGGAAAGAGTCCAATTTGTGTTTTTTCCCCCTTAAGTTTTCATGAGTGATTTTATGCTTCATTTGGCTATGGGATGTACTCTGTCTACCAACATTCCTCCAAGCCAGTATAAATTTATGTGTTACCTTTTTAAACAAATCAAAATCAAAGGTTTCTGGTACTTCACTATCTACTTCAAGTATATTAGATAAGCTGAAAATAGGCAACATTGCCTACTGAGCTTGCAAATTATATTCAGTTCTATTCAACAGGAAACAAAAAATGATTTGGCTGTTGGTTTGCATTTTCTGTGGTATACAATGCTTGGGAAACTTTGGATTTTCAAACCTCAGTTCATATTTTAGCTTGGATGGAACATGATTTCAGTAGGGGTGACTCCTATCAAAGCTCTTTTAAAATGTCAGCAATCCATTTTGAAAAGGGGCAAAGTTTTGATCACCAAGTCATATCTGGCATTTTGATGATGTGATGTTGATCCATCCAATAGATGTTCCTGCTTTTCCAAATCAAAGTCTAAAGCCAAATTGGTTGTTTGCAAATATCTTACTTTCTGTAGCAGAAGTGCATGATGTGAGGAGGACCAGTGCTACATAAAGCCCTTGAAAGCCAGAATCCTGGTATAATGGTAATAGCTACAGTGCTTAATTCTGGATTTTGGGACTTGTCCCATTTTTAGTGTGGAGAAACCAGAATAGGAAAAATAACAGACAAGGAACAGTACCATCTTCTGCATGGTATATGCAAGTTTCAATGAGTTCATTTACTCCCAAGGAACTAATGTAAACAGAAGAGGAGTCATTTGACAAATTAATAATTGAAGGTCTGTTTTTACCTAATCATTGTATAATGATTTCTGATTTGTAATCCTTATCAGGTAAAGCAGTTTTTTAAAAAAAGTTTTTAATATACCCAGAAATCAAAATGTCTAATAACCACCCTTTTTTTTCAAAATGCTAGGCTTTTTCCTAAACAGCTCCCATTAAATATGGGAGAAATGGGAGAGAAAATCAGTGCAAAAAAAAGTAACTTCTTTACTATATTTTACACTCTTACACTTATCAAAGTTTGTGTTCAAAGCTACATAAGCTGAAATTATTCTAAATGACTTCCAAAATTTTCTTGTTTAAAAAAAACTTTTAAATATACTAAACATAGAAGCCTGATATTTAAGGAGTATTAATAATTTAATATTCTGTAATAATTTAATTATTAATGTGTTTGGTAGTGAAGAAGTGAGGGGGGAATTAAATTTCCAATAGCTCAACTGTATTGATATAATACCCTATTGGTGCAGACTCTGCTTCTTGAATAACAATAACAGCATTAATATTACTATATATAGAAATAACATTTGCTCTTTATACTTCTAGTTATACTGTAATTTCCCAGTGTGTGGTAGGCAGTTACATGTTATATAAATCATTGTACAATGTCAGACCAAATTTTCATTCCAATTCCTAATGCATATATAAAACAAGTTCACTAGGTTTATATAGAGTGTATACAGTATATGCAAAGAGCATAACAATGAAAAGAGAAGGCTTAATATAATATACTGGACTGTTCATTATGTATTCTTCACAAAATTTTTCCCTATAAGTTTCACGAACAACCAGAATATAGGCAATGAGTTAACATCCTAGCTGAATTTTTATAAATGTTGGAAGATATATTCTCCATCTTTTCTGCGGTGGTGGGTTTCAAATTTTTTTACTACCGGTTCTGTGGGCGTGGCTTGGTGGGTGTGGCATGGCTTGGTGGGTGTGGCTTGGTGGGCACAGCAGGGGAAGGATACTGTAAACTCTCCATTCCCTCCCCAATCCAGGAGAAGATTACTGCAAACTCCCCATTTCCTCCTGATTAGCTGGGACTTGGGAGGCAGAGAATAGATGGGGGCGGGGCCAGTCAGAATTTTTACTACTGGTTCTCCAGAACTGGTCAGAACCTGCTGAAACCCACCTCTGCTTTTCTGATATAATCAAAGAAGCTGGCCATCATGTTTAGCCTTCAATACAATATCCATTTTTTCTGGAAGTAAATTTTCAAATAGGTAGAAAAATATATATATTTTTTCAATATTTGTGGTAACAAAAATGCAAGGTATGAACACCCTCTGAAATGCTTCGAAACACAAGCAGTGCTCTTTTAGTTTCTCAAACCTTGGTTGTACAGCTTTCAGTTTTTCCAACTGTTCACTTTACAAAATTCAAAAGAGCAAGAACACCTACCTATCTATCCCTTCTTCTGGCTTTGACTGGCTGTGCAAAATGAACATAACATAAAACAGGAACCCAAGGGACTGTAACAGCAGTGGCAATGAGGAAGATTGGTCACCTTTATCAAGCCCAAAGGATTCTCACCTATCATCCATCACAACAATTATTGGTCCATATTCCCATGTGTGTATTTAATTATTATGCATTTCCTCTAAAGCATATAATTTGAATATAAAAATATTCAAGAATGCCTGTACCTTTGGCAATAATACTAAAAAAAAAATCAACTTTTATGAGCTCCTTGATGAACACTTTTACTCCATTTGTAAATAAATATCAAATACAAGAATGCTTTGCACCAATGCGATCTGCATACAATGTTATAGACCAGAAAAAATAACTGCTGTTATCCTACGCTTAGAAGCCAATCTTTTGCAAAAGAGAATTTGACTGCTTCAAAGTATTAGAATAGAATAGAATAGAATAGAATAGAATAGAATAGAATAGAATAGAATAGAATAGAATAGAATAGAATAGAATAGAATAGAATAGAATTCTTTATTGGCCAAGTGTGATTGGACACACAAGGAATATGTCTTTGGTGCATATGCTTACAAAATGTATTTAAAATATATCTTTAAAGCAAATTTCCTCAGGGAAGCAAGTGGCTTTGGAATGTTAAGTATGGTTAGGAGTAGTAGATTGACAATGGTCTAATTTTTCTGTCTTTTTGGTTAAATGCAATTCATCTTCAACCCAAAGTGAATCTTCCTAAATAAATAAGTAGCCAGTCTTGGAAAATTTTATCTTTATAGTACCTTACCTTTATTGAAGATCATCACCATATTTTTTATGATTCTGAGAAATTATTCATAGCTTTGGGTGTTAGCAAGAGACTCGTATATCGACTGCAACTCATCAGACAGCTCTGACAGACACACTATCCTTGTACTGAAAAGAGGCAAGTAATGGAAAAAGTTCTTCAATTTATCCTCTTGCCACTGCTAGCATGAAACAATTCTTTTAAAAAATAGAAAACTGTGCTGATGAAAATGAATTTAAGGTATAAGATCTACTAAGTTCCATGACAAAATAGCATCTATTTGGGGTGCACACAGAAAAAAAAATGTTTTAGACACCAAAATGAAAAGCAATAAATTACAATTCAGCGATAGAAATACTGATACTGGAAGCGAGTGAAGCAGTAATAACAACAACAATATCATTTCCCTTCTAAACTAAGACACAGACACTTTTAGGTTTTTACCAAAACTCCCTAAGCAGAAGCACATATATTATTTTCCTGTTGCTGATTTATAAAAGTATTTATTGCAAAGCTAACACCATAATGACTAGAAACTTGGCAGCTCACAGTAATAGGTATAAGCAAAGACAAATAAAAAAAATTAAAACATCTAGAGCAGGGGTTCCCAACCTTTTCTATACCCCACACCCCTAGAACGCTTCTGATATATTCTCTCACCCCTTTAAAAAGTAAACAATTATATGTATATAATTATGCATATACACTATAATTTTGAAACTTCTAAATCCAAGTTTTTGCACCTCCTGGAATATTGTCTTGCACCTCCAGGAGGTGCAAGCACACACACCCCCGGTTGGGAACCCCTGATCTAGAGGAAGATTAAACGGGGAAGGGACCCAATTATATAAATCAATGGTTCTCAACCTTTGCTTCACCATGGAGGCCCTTTAAATATATTTTGTAGTTATGGACCATGGCCATGGACCACCAAGACTTAACTCAAGATTTCAATCATAACATTTCTTCAAGCCTTCACAGACCCCCTATGATGACATCGTGTCCCTTCAGGGGCTCACAAGCGCAGACCATAGGTTGAGAACCACTGATATAAATCAAACTAATGGTCTCTCACCATAGGTGAGAAAAAAAACAGTTTTCAATAGTTTCCAGAACATTAGAACCTTGGGGGCAAGTCTGATTTCTGAAAGGAAGTTATTCCATAGTAGAGAAGCTGCCTCAGAGAAGCATCACTTAAGGTTTCCATACTGCAAAGCTCAGAGAACTTGGGATCACCAGAGATTTCTCCTGGCGTGTCACAGGTGGGTCAATTCCAGTTGGGTTAGATGGACTTGTGGGTTCAACATGGTGCTAACCCATAGAAGGCCTTTTAGGTAATGACCAGCATCTAGAATTGCATTGAAAAGCTGTTAAGAAAATGACACCCACAGCACAAATAGATGCTGCTCATGGCAGGGAAAAGGCAAAAGTCTCTATTTTCTGATTAAATGAAGTGTCCAGTTGGTTTCAAGGGAATCCCGAGGAAGTCCTTCAAGGGAGTCCCATGTGGACCATGTTGCATTAGTCCAAATGGTATACCCAATAGTACCATAGTTATGGTTAGTCATTTAAAAAGGCAAAGCTCTAGCAGGCAGTAATAAATAACCCAGCAAAGCAAAAGAAGTGAATGCAACTACCAGCCAATATTTCACCCAACATCACCCCTAGGAATCGTACCATTGAAGCAGCAGAGATTTCTATTGCTATGTTGTCAATACCTATTACATGGAAATTAACTGTTCAACTGCATAAAAGAAGTTGGCTTGGAAATATGTCCAGCTGTTTTCCCCAAAAATAGAAAAAAAATCCCAGCTCTGTGAATTTCCAAGCAGAGCCAAAATGCAAATTAAATTTATCCTCATCTCTATGAGACTCAGTACCTGAGTGTTGTAGGTGCTACAGTAGTAGCAAATGAAGAAGAGAAGGGAAAGAAAGATCCTTCCAGTGGTATCTAGCATGCCGCTTCATAGTGCCACCAGCTGCAAATAGATCTATACAAAAATTATAGATTTCTTTCTTTAAAAAGGTAAAAGTTCCCCTTGCACATATGTGCTAGTTGTTCCCGACTCTAGGGAGCAGTTCTCATCTCCGTTTCAAAGCTGAAGAGCCAGCACTGTCCAAAGACATCTCCATGGTCATATGGCCGGCATGACTAAACACCAAAGATGCACGGAACACTGTTACCTTCCCACCAAAGGTGGTCCCTATTTTTCTACTTGCATTTTTT
This sequence comes from Pantherophis guttatus, assembly GCF_059756535.1. NCBI lineage: Eukaryota > Metazoa > Chordata > Lepidosauria > Squamata > Colubridae > Pantherophis > Pantherophis guttatus. Next base: position 160,725,255 of record NC_142063.1, read on the forward strand.
ACGTGCTTTCAAACTGCTAGATTGGCAGAAGCTGTGACAAGTAATGGGAGCTCACCCCATTATGCGCCACTAGGGATTCAAACTGCTGAACTGCCAACCTTTCAATTGACAAGCTCAGCATCTTAGCCACTGAACCACCCTTTTCTTTCTTTAGGCAGAGGCTTTTCAGATACAAGATGCCACCATTTTATTTTCCATGAATCATGTAAGTGTCTAATGCTAAATACATTTTTAAAAAGTAAAGGCCTATTAAATGTCAGGAGATGTCGATGTTCTCAAACCTGCCCAGATTTGGACTTTATAAAATGTAAAGTAATTGTTTTGGGACTCCAATGGATTCTGTTTAGAAGTGATACAGTGTCATTGTACACATGCCTGCACTAAAGCTATCAATTCATAAAAATATTTCCCCAGAGCTCTTCATACTAGGTACAACAAATATATATAGCACATATGAGCACATATGGAAATAACATAATTTATTTCTTTACACACACCGAGAGAGAGAGAGACACAGAGAAAGACACACAGAGAGAGAGAGAGAAAGAGAGAGACAGAGAGAGACAGAGGGACAGATACAGAGAGACACACACACAGAGAGAGAGACAGAGACAGAAAGACAGAGACAGAAAGAGAGAGACAGAGAGACACACACAGAGAGAGAGAGAGAGAGAGAGACAGAGAGAGACAGAGACAGGCAGAAAGAGAGAGACAGAGAGAGACAGAGAGAGACAAAGATGCCGGGAGCCAAAAGGAAAGAACATTATTTCTTTCACCTACTTTTACTTGCCAGCATTAATCAGGTAAGAGGAATGGGAAAGAAGAAAAAGTGATTTAGAAGATCCGTTTGTGAGCAGATGGGACAAGTACAGTTGTTTCCAAATTTCATATTCAAGCCAAGAAAAAAAACGTCAGGGCTCATGTTTGATCTGGGAATAGACTTTGTATGTATATATATCCTTTACATAGAAGAAATATTAATTGTTGAATAAATAAATGAAACAATGTGCAAGCCAAGACAGATCTATTATTCACATTTTGATTAAAAGTACTTTCATTCTGCTCCTTTACCCTTCCAACTAGCTCACATGAACAAAAATATATGTAAATGTATTCATTAATTTATTGTGCTTTTTTAAATCAAAAGGCTTTGAGTGAATTATATACTCTGATTAAAATCTGAGTTGTTTGGGAGAAGAAGAACACCGATGCCATAGAACTGATAGCATGATATGGACACTGGCATGGTTCCTTGGGGAGAACATTCCAAAAAGGGGGACAGTCTTCTGTTAGGGGAATAGCTAAGGAGTCGCCCTTCCCCTTATTGCTAACTATTTTATTAAACCTAGTATTTAGAATCATAGTTAACAGTTCTACTGCTAGACAAGTTAAGGAGACCCGCCCCAGGATATCCTCAAAGGGAAAATGTATATGTATATCAGGGGTGGGCTCTACTTACCTTTACTACTGGTTCGCAACGGGGCCGCGCACATGGAAGCGCAGAAGCGCAGAAGCTTCTGCACATGGGCAGAAGTATTTTGATGATGTTGGGGTTGGAGGGCAGAGCCTCCCGCCGGTTTTACTATCGGTTCTATAGGACCGGTGCGAACCAGGGGCAACCCACCACTGATGTATATGTATATGTGTGTATGTCTGTGTGTATGTCTATGTACATGTATATGTCCATATATGTACACCAAAGTGCTATAGAAAAATTCCCAGGAAAGCAACTTAACATCCCAAACTTGTTTGGTATTAGATGAACAAAGTGGAAATAAAGTCACATACATTTCACCCTATCCATATCTTATTTTTCCCTAAGAAAATACACATAATCTTTTTCATGCTTTTTACTCATTTTACTCAGAAATGTGGGTGGTTCATTATTTCCAAAGATTATTATTTATGTACATGTACAACATATGTATATTAAGGTAGTATAGAGCAAGCCAAAATTCCCAGAAAAGCAACTTAACATCTGAAATTCTGCTGGTGTCAGGCCAGCAAAGTGGAAATAAAGTCACACAAATTTCACCCTATCCATATCCTAATTTTTTTCCTAAGACAATGTCAACACCTTTTTTTTCGTGCCTCTTACTCAGAAGAGAAATGTATGTGATGCATTATTTTCAAAGCTTGTTATTTCTGCCAAATAACCATCTGCCTTATTATTTCTGCCAAATAACCACCTGCCTGGAAAGAATAAAGTAAGAAACAATCAAGGAAATGAAAAAAATGGACTCAGGTCCATAACTCTGCCTTTGATCTTGTAGAGATAAATGGACTAACTGCATAGTCCTATGAATACTGTCTTTGGAAGTCCTAGAACTGCAGATTTTTGAGGAAGAACATATTAGATTGATGATGCTACCTAGCTTGGTAATGAAACGTCTACAAGTAAACCAAAAAGCTTAGAGAACACCAAAGACCCCACTGTTCAACCTTGAACTTCAGATATTCTCTTCTATCACAACATATTAGACTGTCTAACTCAGGAAGACCCAATATGATTTGTATTAGCTATGCCTATAATGATATATTAATGACAATAAAGCTATTCAGTAACATCTGTTTTTACATTATATTGTACATATTTATTTAGACTAGAAGGAAAAGATAATGTAGCTTGCTCATATGATCTCCACACAGACAAAACAACATACTTCCCACCAGGGGTGGGTTCTGGTTTACTACCAGTTTGCAACAGGGCCACGCACATGCGCAGAAGCATTTTGGTGACGTCGGGGTCGGTGGGTGGACCCTCCTGCCAGTTTTACTACCGGTTCTATAGAACCGGTGGGAACCGGGGGCAACCCACCACTGCTTCCCACAATGGTTCCATTAAAAAGATAACAGTGTTCAACTAATATGCTAAATGAGTTGCATTTTAAATAATAGTAAATAAAATTTACAGAGTTTAACATGCTAACTTACAAGTCATTCAAAGGCCTCCATGCTAGCTTAATTATTTATTCTAAAGTGAATTTGCTAGACGCATCGGACACTGAATTTTTGAGATCCACAATCATTTATTTCTCCTCTTAATCAAATCATACAGTTGAAAAAAAAAACTTCAAAAGTTTTCTAGTGCAATCCCCTGTTTTGTTCAATTCAAGATCTGCTAAACATTCCACTAGAGGCCTGATCAAAACAAAACAGAGTGGAACAATTAATTTATCAGATCTGGACTCTGCTCCTATTAATACATTTCAAAGTAGCATTTGTCTTGTTTTAGCAGCTCAATCATAAAGTTCGCTGATGTACAAGTTGTGATTTTTTAAAATACTGAAAATTCAAATATGTTTTTTCCTTCCTTCCTTCCTTCCTTCCTTCCTTCCTTCCTTCCTTCCTTCCTTCCTTCCTTCCTTCCTATACGCAGCTTACATTTCTTCCTGTTAAACTTCATCCTCCTTTTCGGCTGACTGGCTGTTTAAGTCTGCCTAGATCTTTCTGACTCTTCTCTTTCTGTTCTAAAAGGTTAGAATACTAATGTTATCAAGCAAATGGCTGTTGAAATTAGATGGAATGTTCACTTTTCAAAGTGAATATCATGAGATTATCATGCAAGCAACATTATTATTCCAAGATTTCAAACAAGTCATCTCTTTTTTGCTATACTTGCATAATGACCCATAATGATCCAGTTTATTTCATGTTTACTTGTCTCATATTGAAGACACAACACTTCTGATTGTAGTAGGAGATTTACTGCTGAGAAACATGAAACACAAAAGTAGTATGTTGGAGTCCACTTCTCTTTCATTTTGTTGGATAACTTTTTCGTCCATGAAGCACAGAATTCAATTTATATTTTAGTGTAGGAAAAATATAGTCAAATAGTATCTTCTATTTCATATTGTAAGTTACTATAGAAGCTCACAAAAAACTTTTCAATTGCCTTTAGAGAGTAAGAATTGTTTCTAGGCAACCAAAAATGGGTTGGGTTGAAAAAAAATCTTTGTCCTCTTGATTCCAGACAGTCCATAGTCCCATTCATGATTATAATGAGGTTGACAGTTTACGCATTTCTCCCTGCTCCAGAGATTATGTAACTCCTCCAGTCTTTCCTATTCATAGAGGTTGCTTGGGCAGTTTAGAATCTGATCTTCTAAGTATCAAATCACTAAAGGATCCTACATAGGCATAAAGACATCCCCATCCAATATATTTGTACCTTCTGATGGATACATTCAGAAATTACCTTTTGATTCTTGAAATCTTGTAAATGACCTGCATAACCCAGAGTTAAAACCAAATGAATACCACATTTCTTCCAAATCAAATCTTAATAGATAAAAGGTAATTGTTTAATGATTGCCATTCAATTATGACAGTGATGAAAAAGTAATTTTACAACCAATCCTTGATTTTATGACTTTTGCAGGTCTGCAAAGCAAAGGCAAACTCAAATAAAACCGTGAGCACAGTTGTGGTTTCTCTTAATGAATTCTGCACTAAACAACCAAGTTGTTGGCTCCAATTGTGGTTTCTGTACTTTATAATAAATAGTTCAACCTGCCCTCACATCAGAATCAGTAGACCCAGATTTTATTTTGTAGATCTTTCCTTGCATGTTGCTATAGAAAGACTAGTTGTTGCCTTGCCAGTCAAAATCTACATCCTTGAACAATCCATCTATGTTTAGATCTAGTTTATTCTGAAATCCTGACTTTAATTCATGGAACTGCTGGATTATTACAGGTCTGGCAAGGGGCCCAATGTGGTATCTGGTAGAGCTAATATGCCCATGGATACAGTGGTGAAATCCAATTTTTTTTCACTACCGGTCCTGTGGGCGTGGCTTGGTGGGCATGGTTTGCTGGAAGTGGCTTGGTGGGTGTGGCAGGAGAAGGATTCTAAAAAAATTTCCATTCCCACCCCACTCCAGGGAAAGGATACTGCAAAATCTCCATTCCCACCCCACTCCAGGGGAAAGATACTGCAAAATCTCCATTCCCACCCCACTCTGGGGCCAGCCAGAGGTGGTATTTCCCAGTTCTCCGAACTACTCAAAATTTCCATTACTGGTTCTCCAAACTATTCAAAATTTCTGCTACTGGTTCTCCAGAACCTGTCAGAACCTGCTGGATTTCACCCCTGCATGGATACCTTCCATCTCACTGCCAGATTTCTTTCCCCACCAAATGTTTTACATTTTTAAAAGGTTTGTTTTTAAGAATAACCAGCATGCTGAAAGCAATTTACCAGCCTCTAGTATTGCCTTTCTTTCTTTTAATAATGCCTCCTGCCTATAAATGAATCCTGTAAGCTTGGAGGATACTTCAGCCCAGTGTTTATAAGTGTGCTCATGTGCCTGGGCGAACACAAAGGTATGCCTTTAAGGAAATCAGTGCTTTGTATCAAATTATATCTACCTCGCATTATTTTCTGAATGGACAGAGCCTTCTGCAATAATTTTATAAAAGCACCCACATCATATTTCCAAAATTTCAAATATGTCCAGCAGGCCAAGAATGCATGTGAACCAGGCATTATGGTTGGCAATAAATAAAACAAACATTTCTACTTGAAATGATGGGTTAACAAAGGAAACATTTAACCTGAAGGTTCCAGAGGGCTGCAGAATCATTATCGTAAAGTGGGGGGGGAATGAACTTTAAATTATGCTTGAAGATGTTTACAGAAACAGTATTGTTGCACCTATATAATGATTTGCTGGAGCTAACTGAGTAGCAAATGGAAGAATAAAGATGGCCCATCTCAACGAGTGTAAATAGTTAATTTGGGTCTTGAGAGTTAGAGAGAAAACTGTGTCTCCACTTACGGCAGGCTCTCAGTAACAAATGGACTTAGAATTCTTTGTGCCTAGGCAGCAGAGGGGAACAGATAGTGAAAGAGATAAAGTACCATAATAATCAGATTCCAGAGAGACATCCTCATTATTTTACTGCCGTGAAGCAACAAACGTTCCTGTTTACTATGGCAAAAGCTTTTGTGTACTATAGTCTATTTCATCAACACAATGAAAAAGTCAACCTCAGTAGGCAAATATATCAGAAGGTTGATGGATTTCAACTCCACAGAGTTGAAACCTACTGTTAATAACCCAAACAGATAAAGAGAGCATGAGCTAATATTAGCTAATGGTTAAAGGGAAAGGTATACTCACTGGCAGTACTGCTCCCAAAGTCTATAAACTTACTGTGCTGATCAAGGCGTTCTGCAATTGGCTTCTGTTGAGCTGGACGCAACAAAAACTCAGCTTTAGTAGGGTTACTGATCACATAGATGGTTCTACTCATATGGAGTTGCATTCACATGAAAATGTTTTCCAAATTTTTTTCCCAGCCACTTTGGGACATTAGAGACATTAGGAACAGAGACAAAGTCTTAATCTTCAACTTGTTATTAATATT